>NC_048228.1:104463503-104493110 GCF_002007445.2 Ailuropoda melanoleuca
TTCCAACACATCTCGTCACACCCCCAGGAAACCTTGTATCCATCCAGCAGCCTTTCCCCATCCCCTGTCCTCCAGCACCTAGAAGCTGCTACTCTGTTTCCTGTCTGCATGGATTTACCAATTCTGGACATGTTAGCTAAGTAGACTTGAACGGGACGTGCTGTTCTGTGTGTGTGTGTTTTTCTCCTTTGCGTGGCTCATACGCCCGCGTATGCGCAGAGAGCATTTTGTTTACCCACTCACCTGTTGAAAGAAACATGGGTTTTTCCATCTTTTGACTATTGTGAATAGTGTTGCTATGCATACCCACATGCAAGATTTTGTTGGAACAATCCTTGTTTGTTTTCAGTTCTTCAGGGTGTATACCCGGGGGTGGAATTGCTGGGTCCTATAGTGACTCAATGCTTAACTTTCCAGGAACTGCTACACTGTTTCTGGAAGCAGGGCGCCATTTTGCATTCCCATCAGCAGTGTACGAGGGTTCTGATTTCCCCACATTCCTGGGGGTGCTTGTTCCCCCATTGTTTCCTGTGGGGACTTGGGGAAGTATTAAGAGATAAAGTCATCAGAAAGCGTGTGGCTTATGATGGAGCAGGCTCCAGATGTTGCCTATGTCCCATCCACTGATGAGCGGGCAGGCAGGTGGGCAGGCCCCTGGCGCCTGGAACCCACTGCCTGTCCTTAAATGTCAGCTCTGCTTACTCCGTGAATGCACTGGGCACGTTTCCTGACCTCTGTCCACCTTGGGTTCCCAGGGTTGCTGTGACAAATTGCGAAAAACCTGGCTTGCTTGAAACAACAGGCATTTCTTCCCTGAATCCTGGAGGATAGAAGTCCCAAAGCAAGGTGTCCACAGGGCCGTGCTCCCTCCGCAGTTTCCAAGGAAGAATCCTTCCCTGCCTCTCCCAGCTTCTGGTGGCAGCCGGGAATCCTCAGCATTCTTTGGCTTTGGCTGTGTCCCTCCAGCCTCTGGCCCCGCCATCACGTGGCCTCCTCCCCTCCGTGTGTCTTCAGGTCCAACCCCATCCTAGTCTAATATGGCCTTATCCGACCTTGATTACATCTCCCAAGACCCTATTTCCAAATAAGGTCACTTTCGGAGGTTCTGGGTGGATTTACCTGTTGGGGGCCACCTATTCAACCCAACACATTCACCCTCCAGGCGGAGATGTAATTTGGGGAATTAGTCAATACAAGTAAACACTTAGAAAAGCAGCTGGCCCAATGAAGTCCTCCTAGAGGCAGTCATTATAATCCAAGGGGCATTTGAGAAGACTCAGAGGAAAGATGGGATGTAAATGCTCAGCAAAGGACACGTCCTGGCCAAGTAACCCCCCCGCCCCCACCCCTGTCCTGCTAGTCTTTTTGAGTCTCTGTCTTTTATATGCCAGAATATCAAGTTTTCCTCTTGCAATCCTTCCCTTAAAGAATGGTTTATCTGGCCATTTGTTTATGTGTGGAAAATGCATAAAAATTTATAAAATAAACCCATTTACTTCCAGACGAAAGTTAGCATTTTGCCTGGAGTGAATTTTTGTGGCCAAGTTATAAAATTCTGAAAGTGAGGGTTTCTTTTTTTTTCTTTCTTTCTTTCTTTTCTTTTTTTTTTTTAAAGTAAGGGATTCTAATGAAACTGCGCTACCCTTTAATGAACATCACCACCCTCTCTATAAGAAAGAATGTGCAATATTTGGCATGATGCACTCTGGAAAAATCGCCTAATATGTAATATGAGAGATTGCCTCCTTTGTGAGCCAAGCGCTGTTTCCATTTTGTGGGGTAATTCAGCTTAAGTATTTATTGAGTGCCTACTAGGTCTCCAGCACTGTGCTGGGCAGTGGGGATCTAAGGATAACATTAATGGGGGTACAGTGTCATGAATGATAGCGAGCTTTCAACCAGGGGCATGTGGGGCACTATTCTCAGTGCTCTGCGTACCCACATAATCCTAACAGGGAACCCATTTACAGTAATGGTGCCCCATTACTCTGGGACACCAGAGGGATGGAGAGGTCCCAATCATTTGCCCACCGTCCTGCAGCCAGCGAGAGTCTGGGGGTCACATACACTGTCCTGGGAGGTAGGTGGAGTGCAGTGGCTGAGTTCAGCACGATGGGGTCGGCACAGGGGCTGTGGAGGCCCATAGGAGGTCCACCACTGTGCAGGGTCTGGGAGGGCCAGCGAGGGCTTCTTGGAAGGGCGTGCTTAGGGGGAGCTGAAGCAAGGGCCGGTGAAGGAGAGAGGGCGCCAGTAAGCACCACCCGAGCTTAGAAACGATGCAGTGTGTGCACCCACGTGTGCACGCCTGTGTTGGGCGTTGCTGGACCCGCATCATGGGCGAGAACATCGAGAGATTCACCTAGAGAAGCAGGCAGGGGTCAGCAGGACAGACAGTGTGGACGCTTCCTTCAGGAACTTGGAGACCGGCCTGCGTGTGAAGGAAGACCTGAATCAGGGTTTTAAGGAGGCGAATGCCACGCGAGTCTGACCATTCGGGTTTCTTCACTGTAACTGGAGTATTTCGGGACACGCCACTTGGATGCTCATTTTGGGACTGCGGAGAGAAAAGGACAACCGAGAGGGGAAAAAATAGGATACTATCTTAAAATTCCATCCAGGCTGCTGTTTTTCTCTCTTATGAGATATTTCTGTATCCACGTCATGTGTCAGCCCCAAAGGTTTGAATCTTCCCAGTTTTGGGCTGCAAGCAGGACGTTCATGCAGCCATACCTGTAACAGCCAGCACCCCTGAATGCTTCTTATGCACCCGCACATCGCTGCCGAGATCTTACAGGTTCTGATCCATCTAGTCCTCACCAGGGCTCTACGAGGTAGACGCTATTGGTGTCTCATTTTCCGATGGGACAGCCTGAGGCACAGGGAGCTCCCTTGGCACCTTGGCCCTGGAAGGGATCAAGCCAGGATTTGAACCAGGCAAATGGCTCTGTAATCCAGGTCCATCATTCTTCAACAAATGGATGTTTCCCATGGGCAAGCCCCACCATTACTGGCCTCAGGTGGGCTATGGGCTGAACTGGGTGTCCCCCCCTCATATTCATGGGTCGAAGCCCTTACCCTCAGTGTGATGGTATTTGGAGACGGGGCCTTTGGAAGTAATTAGGGTTAGATGAGTCTCTTTACTACAGGAGCGCCCGACAGCTCGCTTCCCCCCTTTCTCTGCCATGGGAGGAATGGGAGAGAAGGAGGCTGTCTGCAAGGCAAAGAAAGAGTCCTTTGCAAAAATCCAAACAAGATGGCTCCTTAATCTCAGACTTCTGGCTTCCAGAACTGTGAGAAATAAAAGTCCGTGGACTGCTCCAGACGATGGTATTCTCATACAGAAGCCAGAGCAGACTAAGACAAGGTCGGCCTCGGAGTGGCTGCAGTTGCACACCCAGGGGCTGCTTCTGGGTTCGCGTGGACCCCGGGGAGCCACCTGATATGATCTGTGTACACGTGAGCCACGGCAAGACGCGGGAAGGGCTGCCCCGTGTCCCGCTTCGGAAACAAGGGTGCTGTTAATAACGCCATGAACACAATGCTGTCAGAAGTGTGCTCCTTGTCACAGACACTCAGGGACCAGGATCCCGCTCTGCCACTCACAGGCTCTATAGAACCCCAGGTGTACTGGAAGTCCCTGGACCTTGGTCTTCTCCCTGTACAATAGGGGAGAGGATACCTACCTCTCATCACTGATGTGACATTTACAAGGGATACTGTAGGCCCAAAGGGTTACTATAGGCCCAGCACCTGTGAATGTTTAATACACGGTGGGTGTAATGGTAACATAAAATTCGCTTTCCAGTACCTAGTTCAGGCCTCCCCTCATCTTGGAGGCTCTCCCCGGCTCTTGCCCTCAGTCCCCTCTGTAGGTCACACATGTTGATGGCGCCTTCTCGTGTTAGGTTCAGACTACTTGCTGACTTGTCCACCTGCCTCCCCAGATGCAGACAGATCCTTTGGGTGCACACTGCTTCCGGTTATAGCCGAGCAATCAGGGAAGGGCTATAGGCATGTGTGTGACAGAAGGAAGGAAGGTCATTTCAGAAAGAGGCTAACAGGTTGCACAAGGCTGCCTGGGGTGTCTGGGAGGAGAGCAGGGGTGCAGAGAACTGGGGTACTGTCCTGGGCCCACATGCAAGGTTTTGAGCAGAAAGGCTGGTTCAGATTTGCTAAAGTCTAGGCGGGAGCCCCCAACGCAGCAGGGACATTTCCCAGCATGGGCGAGGCTGCAGAGAAACGAGGAGCCTGGCTGGCGAAAGCTGGCCGAGACCTTCAGACCCTGGGGTCCGAGCGCGACCATCTGGATGACTGTGGAGTTTCAGCTAGAGGGTCGGGGTCGTGAATGCCCTCACAAGCAGGCAACGTGCTTCCCAGGCCCTCTCCAGGGACCTACCCTACGCCCCTTCCCAAAGGTGCCATGGGGAAGCCAGGCTGGAGTTGGGAGGCTTTCTTCCATTTTTTGTCCCGTGATCATTAGGTTTGCTGATAAGTGGGGATTATTAATTAAAGGGATAAAGCATGTGCTTCCAAGGGTGATTACCGTTACTGTAAATCAGACTTAATGGCAGCAGAAATTCATTAGGGATTCATTTCCTAATGATAATGAATTGGCCTGAGCAGATGTCAGACGCAGCCGTGACCGTAATTCTAATTCCAGGCTCCAGGAGTGGGAAGTGTCTGGGACCGAGGAGTCAGAGCAACCTTCTCAGAACTTTGGGGCTTTTTAGTGTGTCCTGGGCAGCCAGGTGGACACGGGCCTCTCCTGAGGGCCTCCTGGCCTTTGCTCTTGCCACGCCTCTTCCAGGAACAATGTTCCGCTACCTTGTCTCTCAGCCTCACTTCCCTTGGAAGTTTTCCCTGACTGCTCCTGGGCGAGGCCAGGGCCCCTCTGAGCTCCTGAAGCTCTGATCGCCCCCCTCTCTGGACGCGCTCAGGGGCAGGCACTGGCTTAACCCGACCTCTGCTTCCCCAGCACCCCGCGCGTAGTTGGCGTCCTCGGTGATGGCTGAATCAATGCACAGATGAGCGGGACCCCGACGTTTTGCTGGGGGGATCTGATACAGCTGAACCCACGGCCAGTTGATTCTGTTTGGGACTTGGGGACCAGAGAGGAACCACTTGGGACAGAAGGAGTGAGCCCCCTGGTCACCGGGAACATCAGGCCTCCCCCCATGTGGACCAAGGTGAGTCCCCAGGCACCCGGATGCCTGGACTTGGGTCTGGGGTCTGGTGAAATTCACAGGACAGTAACCAAGGCAGCAAGAGGCAAAGGACCCTAAGCCTGTTGCTAAGCCCTGCTCTCCCCACCTGTAAAATGTGTGATCGATAGTTACCTTGGGGAGCACGTAAGAAATCCACGCCAAGCTCAAGAGCCTAGCACAGCGCTTGGCGCCTAATAAGCATTCAACAAATACGAGCCATTATTATTATTTTGCTGAACTAATGAGGCGGAATCTCTAACTTTGTAACCAGGAGGAGAGCAGTTTTGCTTGTAAATACAGAGCCCTGCCCAGCATGGCAGCTGAGGCTTCAGGAAGATTCCAGGAAGTGTGGGTGGGGAGGGAGCAGGAGAAGGGAAGGACCGGGAGGACTCAGAAGGGCCCCAGCTTTGAAGAAAAGACAGGATGTGCCCAGAGAGTGGGGAGGGAGGAAGGGCAGATGGGGTCCAGCCCCTACGGCACCAGGCCCTCAGGTGGTCCAAGGCATGGCCCCTGTAGCCCTCCAGAGACATCTGGCCAGGCAGATCAACTCGGTGGGCCGGTGATTGTTCCTAACACAGGACATGGCCCTTCCGTGTCTGCCCTCTCCGGCCAAGTGCTCTCAGAGTGAGTTGGGGAAGGATTGGGTCCTTTATGGACCAGCAAGCAAGCTCAGAAAGGTTGAGTGACCTGCTGATGGCACTCGGCTGAGACTCAGGCCCTGTCAGCCTGCTTCCACACTGGCCGGAAAACTGACCAGCTAGCCTCAGAGGAGGAGGGCTCCTCTCCAGACAGGGGGCTAACTCCCTAACTACAGGACAGGAGAAAAGTCTTTTCTGATACTACATTTTGTTTGCTGGGCCAGGAGTTAACATTTGGGTCCCTGGGAATTGCCAAAGCCTCTTGGGAATGTAATCTGGAAGGATCTATTAACATGCGGAAACACACATTCTCTTTGATCCTGCAATCCCACTTCTGGGAATCTATCCCGCAGAAATGAAAACCCTAGAATGTAAGGCCATAGGGACAGGATGTTTATTGTCGCATGTTTGTGGTGGCAAAAACCTGGAAGCAATCTGAAAGTCCATCAGGCCTGGAATAAGGTTGAATAAGTTATGATACACGCCTTTTGGGAACATCAACCTTTTAAAAATTAGACTTCTATGTAATTATCTGGAATGCTGTCCTTGATACATTGCTAAAAAGCAAAAAACAAACATACAAAAACCGCCTCCAAGTTAGCCAGTAATGTGAATTATGCAATGCCATAAAAAATAATTAAAAAGTTCTATATGTGGATTTATATTAATTTGCTTAGACTGCCGTAACAAAATATCACAGTCTGAGAGCTTAAAGAACAGAAATGTACTTTCTCACAGTTTTGGAAGCTCGAAGTCTGAGATCAGGGGGTTGGCAGGGTTGGAGCCTGGGACTAGCTTGGTGTTGCTAGACTGGGGGTAACTATACATGGTAAAATATTAGGGAATGAGCCGGGGGTCAGGTTGTGCAGACTTTCCCCCTGCAACTAAAAAGTAAGACCCAGAGAAAGGCCACATAGATCCCTGTTCAAAGAGCCTCCCACAATTTACCCCAATGAGTTCTTACCGTCGGACGAGCCAGGGTCCTCCTCGCTGTACAGGCGAGGAGAGAAATTGGGGGATGGAAAGTAAAGTGACTTGCTAAAGGTCACTCAGCTACTTAGTTGTACTAACTAGAGGAGCCATCACTTTTCTCAAGGATGCCCTCGACTAGTTTTTAAGCCCCATGATGGGAGCCACGGGTCTCTTGCGTCTTGGTGGCACTCTAACAGCTAACTCTGAGCCTCATACCCAGCAGAGACCCGCTCTGTTCTTCAGACTTGGAAGGAAGGGATAGATTTCTATAACTATGCCCATTTATCAGACGAGACAAAGGAGGTTTCAGACAATTATCCGCCAAGGTCATCCGGGGGACTCCACAGCGGGATTTCTCCCCTTCCTCGGACCGCCTGATAGGCTTGGTGGCAAACCTGTCACATCAGGGATGTTTGTGTCCCCTTCCAGGTGAGGAGCCTGCCTGACTTCTCATGGTAAGTGGGAGACAGTGGTTCTGTCGGGTCTCGCCTGATCCCCCCAGCACGTTCTCACCAAACATCTGGATGTGGTTGGCCATGGCCCCTCGTGTGGAGGGTTTTCTTTCAGAGTGCCTTTTTATAGACTTGTAATGAAATTCTCTTGCGCTTTGTAGATCCCAGCTTGCCCTTTCAAAGAAGATCCTGCCTCCGACTGGAGGTCGGAGGCTTTTTGTTTGTTTTCCTGGCGACAGTAGACAGGTGTACTTCTGTTAGCCATCTCCATTGCTATTTGAAAGTGGGTCCTCACGTCGGGGGGGGGGGCGGAACAGCAGTCATGACAGGGGACACATCATGCCGGGTGTGTTAGCTGTGACCCCATTCAATTCTCTTGACAGCTCTGGGTAGGACTATTACCCCATTGGACAGAAGAAGAGACCGAGGTTCAGATCGGTACAGTTCCTGACCGGGGTCAGGTGTAAGTAATTGACAGAGGCAAGACATGTGTTTGACTACACCTTGTCCTCCTTCACTGCTCCCTGCAGGGCCGCTGCCTGAGGCTGCATCCTGGCCATCATTCTTCTGGACCGATTTTTGTCCTGGGCTCTGGGCCTCCTCTCGTCCCTTGCCCTGGTTGCCTCCAGATTATCCTAAATCACAAATCCCTGCAGCCATTCCCTTCCTTAAAACACCAATGAGTCTCCATTGGTCTTGGGAGAAAATTCAGCTTGTCAGCTATAATTCTTTCCTCCATTTAAAAATGAGTTTTCTTTTCGGGGTGGGGGGGCTTGGTGCCTGGCTGGCTCAGTCAGTAGAGCATGTGACTCTTGATCTCGGGGTTGTAAGTTCAAGCCCCATGTTGGGTGTCGAGGTTACTTAAAAAGAAAATCTTTGAAAAAATAAAATCAAAAATAAAAAGAATTCTCTGGGGTGTCTGGGTGGCTCAGTCAGTTAAGTGTCTGATTCTGAATCTCTGCTCAGATCATGCTCCCAGGGTTGTGAGTTCAAGCCCCACATTGGGCTCGGTGCTGGGAATGGAGCCTACTTAAAAATAAATAAATAAATAAATAAATAAATAAATAAATAAATAAATAAAAATTAGTTTTCTTTGGAGTCATCCTTTTGGAGAGAGGACTTTTTAATAATAAGACCAAATGGTAACAAGCAGAGTAGGATAGCATATTTATGTCCCACTCCTCAAACAGGTAAGAGAATGTAGCTTCTGCATTTTCTGTGAATGACCCAACCTTTGGGCACCAACAGAAAGGAGAGAGGAGCCTACAGCTTGAGAGTCATGGCATCTCAATCTCTCTCACAATTAAAAGTTCCTTGGCGGGTGGGGCAGGGGTGTGTGTGTCTGGGTGGCTCAGTCAGTTAAGCCTCTGACTTTTGGTTTTGTCTCTGGTTGTGATCTCAGGGTTGTGGGATCGAGACCCGCATTCAGCTCCGCGCTCGGTGGAGACTCTTGCTCTCCCTCTGCCCCCTCCCTGCTCTCTCTCTCTCAAATAAATAAATAAATCTTAAAACACACACACACACACATAAAAAGTCTCCTAAGGGGGTCACAGAGTCTCTTTCAAGTAAGTGCTCAAACTTTCAGGGTTTCTCCTTCTCTCTTGGCATCTGCTAGGACCAGGTGAGGCTTCCATGACCCCATGCTTGGCTCTGGTGGCATGTCCAATTGGGTCTGATCTGGTCCCTGGGCCCCTGTATGGGATCTAATGAGGGGCAGCTGGGCCCTGCTGACCTTCTGGGGCATCGTCTGGGCACTCACGGCAAATGGCCTTGACTCTTTCCTTCTGTTCTCAAAGACCCTGCATTGTGTGGCTCCTTCCATCTGACACCGTTGTCTCATCTACTCGTTCCCTCGGTCTCTTCGCCCTTGCCGGGGCATTTGGGGACCTTTGAATGCTCTGCTGATCATGGAGAATGAGCAGTGCCTAGACCTTTCCTCTGTCCGTGCTTCACTGTTGCCCTTGGCCGCCATGTTGGATGCTGCACCACATGCAATGTGCCGCTTCTCCTAGAAGCTTGCAGGGTCCTCTGGCTCTGCCTGGGCAAGCAGGTCAGGAGCCTGACAGAGCCATCCAAGCTAAGATGACTTTTCTTGGGAAGCTCCCTGCCCCATTATGCGCTATCTTCATGGCTTGACTTTCCCTTATGTCTGAAGGGCTAGCCTTTTATTGGTATGGAACATTCCAGCAGGGCTAGTTAGTGGCAAGTCAAGCCTTCTCTGAGGCAAAATCTGCCATTGTTCCTTCATGCCTGTCTATTTCCTTGTAGCTGTGTTCGGGTGTTAGAAAATTGGATTAAGCTTCAATCGCATTTTCCCCTAAACACAAAAGTCCAAAATTAGTAGCACATTTCTAACAGACCTCACTTAAAGCCACATCAAATTAAATAGAGTCGTTTTAAAACGGTCCTGTATATATTGTGCAGCATGGATTGGAAAGGTTTATGAAGTGAGGTATGTTTGTAAATACTGGAAAGCTCAAAATTATTTTGACCTTGTGATATTTGAACCATATTCTTGTAAACTTATTCAACTTGGAACTGACATCCTGTGGATTTACAGCCCTTGCCCCCGACATATTGCTTTGCAATTTTATTACAAGCTCATTTGATGATGTTTTGTTTTTATAAACCTTGATGCTATCCAAAGTTGCCTAAGATCAAAGGATATTGAAGATAGAAATCTCCTTTGAGAGCTCCTCTTCAACCCTCAGAACCTCTCATCTTAGGGATGCATTAACTGAGGCTTAGGGAAGTGAAATACATTATTTGAGCCACCTAGAGTTTGGGCGTCTGGGCTGGGAGTTGAATTCAAGGCACCTGGATGCAGATTGGGTGACTGGACTGACCACACGCTTTGAAGGGACATAGGCAGGCCCGAACTCCATGCCAAGCTACCTCCCTCACAAGCTGTGTGACCTTGGTTACGTTGCTTACCCCTCTGAGCCTCAGTTCCCCTCTGCCCTGTGAAGTGGGGAGATGTGTCCTTATCTCAGGGTGGTTTCAGGAGTTAACAAGCAGGAGGCACAGAGCCCAAGACCTGGTTCCTAGAAGATGCCTAGTTCCTATTCTTTCCCTTTTCTAGTGTCCCCTTGTTTAGTACATATTCCGCTAGAATAGTCTGGGTGTGAGGAGAAGTGGGGGAGGGGGCTTAGTGAGTGAAGGTGGTGATGCTTCATTCTGTCGGTGGATGTGCAGGCTCTCGGTCTCTGGGGGCCGTGAAGTGAGGGGCCTAGCGGGTGGCTGTCACAGGGCTGTCACAGGGCCGTCACAGGGCTGCACACTCAGGTATGGAAGCTCCGGCTGTGGAGATTCCTGCTCTGGAAATTGCTGCCACTCTTGCCAGCACTCCAGACTCACACATCCCTTCACATCTGTGCTGCTCAAGCCCTGAGCACTGACTTAGGAACTGTGTGCGGCTGTCTGTAGCAGAATGTCACGAGAGGGGCCTAACCAAGGAGTGGTATGTTTCTTCCTATCACGAGGAGTCTAGAAATGGTGGCCTCAGCTGGTACAGCAGCTCAGTGATGCTCCCAGGCACTCTGGCTCCTTCTGTCTTCTTGCTCCACATCTCTAGAGTGTGGTCACTTCCTGGTTATGGGCTGGTCACTTCCTGGTTATAGGCTGGTTGCTTCCTGGTTAAGAGCTGGTCACTTCCTGGTTATGGGCTGGTTACTTCCTGGTTACGGGCTGGTCACTTCCTGGTTATGGGCTGGTCACTTCCTGGTTATAGGCTGGTTGCTTCCTGGTTAAGAGCTGGTCACTTCCTGGTTATGGGCTGGTTACTTCCTGGTTACGGGCTGGTCACTTCCTGGTTATGACCCGGTCACTTCCTGGTTCCAGGCTGGTCACTTCCTGGTTATGGGATGTTACTTCCTGGTTATGACCCAGTCACTTCCTGGTTACGGGCTGGACAGTCCAGCCCGTCTCCCGCCTGAGGTGCAGGAAAAGGAAGAAGAAGGAAGCATCAGCAGAGAAGGAGGTAGAAGCTTTCCCAGGAATCCTTAGGCAGCTCTCTTCACCCATAATGGCAGATTAGACCTGGCCAGGAATTCCTTGCCGCTCCCCTCACTGACAGGCAGGGTGTGTGTCCTCTTACCTTGACTCTGAGTGGGCTCAGGGCCACCTGA
The DNA here is from genome assembly GCF_002007445.2 of Ailuropoda melanoleuca. Taxonomy (NCBI): domain Eukaryota; kingdom Metazoa; phylum Chordata; class Mammalia; order Carnivora; family Ursidae; genus Ailuropoda; species Ailuropoda melanoleuca. The sequence goes on from NC_048228.1 coordinate 104,474,897, forward strand.
GCAACACCAAACAGCAGAAGTGGTGCTGAGCGAGTTTCCAGATTGAGGCTTTAAGGAAGTGATGGCTCTATTCCTTTTGTCTTGGAACTCTAGCTCTTGGAACCTAGCCGCCATGCTGGGAGGAGGCAAGTCACCTGACGGAGAAGGCTCCAGCCTACAGTTGCCAGCCACAGCCAGCACCAACTTGCCGGCCACGGGAGGAAGCCATCTTGGAAATGGATCCCGCAGCCCCACTGCGCCGCCCCAGCGATGCATTGTAGAACAAGACGAGCCCTGCCTGCATTCCCATCACAGAGGAGAGAGGTAGTGGTTGCTGTATGAAGTCACTAGGTTTGGGGCTGGTTTTGTGCTCTGTAGTAGATGACCAGAACACAGGCCATTGGCCAGAAGGGTGTCACATGGTCACCTTGAGCTGCAGAATAGGCTGTGTCTTTAGCAGGCACATTGATACCTGGAAAGAGAAAATGCATTCTCTTAGTAAAGAAGAAAAGAACAGGCAGAGAGGAGGCTTTTTCTATCAACTTCATGGTTGACAGGTCTTTTATCTCCTATCACTGTTGGCTCTCTTTTTTTACTGTTTATCCCCTAAAGAATGTACGCCACAGGCATACAGCATGCCCTCCACGTGTGTATTTATAAATTATATACGTATGAGAACCATAAGTATGTTGCAAACGCTATCAACCTGACACAAAATAGAATATTCAAACTGGGTTTTTAAAAACATCAAACAAGATTGTTTTATGCATTCACAGGACCCAGACAAAAAATATTAATAATATTTTGAGTGCTTTTTTTAAAAAAAAAGATATCTTACTTCTTATAATCTGTCGCTAATATCCCCAGGCACAATATGCAATCCTTCAGGGAAGTTTGTTGTTAACGACAGTGGGCGTGAGTCCATATTTAGCTCATTTTTTCTTGATGAATTCTCTCTCTGTCTCTCTCTCATTGCCACGGCTTCTGATGAGATGTCAGGGTTTTTACCTAAGAGATGCCAAAGGGCTCACACGTGGAGAAGTGTCAAATCTGCTGGGTTTTGGTTTTTGTTTTTTGCTCCTGCAGGCTTATACCTTTAGTATTATCTTCAGTCCATGGTTTCTTTGCAGGAATTTTGTTCAGCTGTGTGTCCATGAGAGTTTGCATAAGCAGTGAGGTAACATAAAGTTGCAAACCCACTTTACAGAGGAGAGATAAATACTTTACGGGGAGAGATAAGTACGCAATACTTGGACAGGCTAGGGGAGGCGTGGGCACCCCTTCCCCTCCCACCGTCTGACAACTCTCCCTTCTCCAGCCGGATGCCCACGTGGACCTCAGGGAGCTCCTGGGCATCGGTATTAACCCACACATCAGACCCAGGCTAGCCTGATTTCCCAACTCCCGCTAACTGTTAGGTAAGAATCAATCGAAGTAGAAATTCTTGTGCATTCTCTCACACCCAGTGCATCCTCTCACACCCAATGCATCATCTTGCATATCCCCTCGCGTGCATTTTTGCCACTTTGAAGACTAGCTGCCTCTTACACTATAAGCTTCTTGCGACGAAGCTTATGTCCTGTTCATCTCTGAATCCCCCGTGTCTGGGACTGTTCTGACACCGAGAAGTTGCTTGCTTGTTTTTTTTTCTGAACGGTGAAAGAATGAACGAATGAACGAATGAACAAACAGGATAGGTCCTTGAGTAGCAGGACCCCAAGGTCTCAGGTTGGGCTCAGGGGTGGAATTCAGGAGCTGGGCCTGGGCCAGCTGAGCAAAGGGAAGTGGCCAGCCTGTCCAAGCAAGCCATGTGAGGCTCTGAAACTCACTTCGATAATTCCTGCCTCATTTCTCTATCTGTAAATAGAGATTCGGGACGGTCAGGTGTATCCCGCCTGCTGTCCAGAGAAGCTTCTGAGCCGGTCTGTGAGAGAAGAGTAAGGGCTCTCCCAGGGCCTGGCACTGTACATCTCAGCAAACATTTGTCCCTCGTCCTGGAAACAAAATACAATACAGTGGCCAGTGCCTGAAGGGTGACTGTCAGCTCCCTATTACTGCTGAGACGGATGACCATGGATTTATTCCCTCATAGTTCTGAACATCGGAAGTCCGACGTGGTCTCCCTGGGGTGAAGTTGAGGTGACGGCATGCCCGGCTCCTTTCTGGAGGCTCTAGGGGAGAACCCATCCCTTGCCTTTTCCAGCTTCTGGGGGTGGCCCCCATTCCTCGGTTTGGGGGCCGCCCTCCATCAAAGCCAGTGATGACATCGTTCCACACTCTGCTTCTGTTGCTGCATCTCCTTTTTCTGACTCTCTTGCCTCCCAATGATAAGGACCCTTATGATTCCATTGGGTCCACCCTGGAAATTGGGGAGAATCTCCCCATCTCAAAATCCTTAACTTATTCACATCCGCAAAATCCCTTTGGCCATTCACAGGTTCCGGGGATTAGCCCGCTGACGTCTTTGCGCGGAGGGACTTCACCTGCCACAGTGAACTGCCGTCCAGTTTGCCTGGGAAAACCAGTTTTAGCACTGAAGGCCCTGTGCCTGGAAATCCCCCTGGGCCCAGGCAGACTGGGCCTGTTGGCCATGCGAGCAGGAGGCATCCCATTGATGGTTAGTAGACGGGCTGCGGGATTAGACAGCCCCTGGGCTGGAATCCCCTGGCAGCCACTTTCTGGGTACTTGGAGGCTTGGTACGAGGATTCAATAAGGAAATGTATGAAATGGTGGTACTGTTGATGTGGGAAACAAGGGCAAAAAAAAAAATTTAAAATTCCTTACTACCTATAGTCCACTGACTAGTCTTTGAAACGGGCAGAGTGACCTTCCTCTAGGGACTCAGCTGTCTCGATGTGAATACTCTACTAAGGGCAATAGGCAATCTTAGCCCGACCGCCAGGATCCTGTGAGCCTACTATAATGTATAAAAACTCCTCTATCTGTATCTCTCCCCCGCCAAGATGTATGTTGGCGATCATCCCCCAAGCATCTGACCTACCGCTTTGCATCTGAAGGTCTCAAGACCCAGGTTTTATTAGACGGTAATAAATGACCTCTTCCTAACAGCAGCTAGCCCCCTCAAGGTCCTGGAAACCTTGCTTCCAAATTTCTTAGGGACTTATGCTCTCCCTAACCCCCTCCCAACTTGAAAGCATGTAATGGGCCACTGCTCACGACCCCAGTGAAGCTCTTCCTGCCCCGGGTCCTGACCCCGTGCTTTAATAAAACCACCTTTTTTGCACCAAAGATGTTTCAAGAATTCTTTCTTGGCCCTTGGCTTTGAACCCTAACATCTCTCCTATATCACTGTTCCTGTTATTATGGGAAGTCTCTGTGGGGTGCCAGGGGGCCCTGAGGAGACACCCCCAGTCCCTTACACCTCATTCCTGAGTCTGCCTCTCCTCACACTGCACTGCAGCCCAGCACGGTGCTGGCTTCCCCGGGGGCGCTCGCCCTTGGCCCACACTCACCACCTGCCCCCAGCAAAGGCTGAGTGTTCCTGGAGCAAGACCAGACTCTGGCGATCTTGGACATCTGGTCGCACTGGGCAGCCCTGAAGACTCCAGGGCAGGACGGGAAGGGCCAAAGCACCTGAATGTGCTGCGTTTTCCTGAGCTAAACCCAGTGCCTGGGCTGCTCTGGGTTTAAGGGCGGAGGAGGGGCTTTCCTGAATTGTCAGCCCACCCAGTCCCTCAGCCGGAAGTTCAGGGTACCGATGGTGGCCTTGGCAAAGCATCCAGCAAGGCGGGAACTTCCAGGGCCTTCTCTTCTTCCTCCGGAAAGAAACAGCATGGGGAGCGCCCCCCACCCACACGCCCAAACCCAGTAATTTATTGAAGTTTATTGTGAGGTCGGTCTACTTGACTTTGGGCTGTTCTGCTGATTGGGATTTGTTTAGGACACAGATCTGTTCCGCATGAACAAGTCTGGGGTATTTGACTGCCCCCCTCAACCGGCTCAACAGGAGGTGGCTGGAGAATCTAGGGACAGCAGAATCTTGACCTTAGCGAGGCAGTCGGCCTGAATTAGAGAATTCTGAATCTGCATTGTGATTGCGTCTCATTTGAATTTCACTTCCTGCCTCTACATTTGGAAGCCCTGGGCATCTGTGGCTGGATTCCTGCATTTGAATGAGCGTCCCCCTTGATGGGGCTTTAATGATGCTCTGTCTGGCATATCCAGACCTGCTGTGCACGGTGCCCTGGGCTGCAGGGCAACTGGCAGAGCCTAAATGACATTGACGCAGACAACGAAGCTTCCAGAGGCCTCCTCCCAGGGTGCGCTGGACTGGCTCCTGGGCCGTGGGTGGTGAGCAAGGCAGACCCACCCACCACCCTCCGGGAGCAGACGGTTAAGCAGGAAGCCCCCCCCCCATTGCAGAGTTACCCCCCCCCAAATTAAATACAAGTCACAAGTAAGAGGCTAGGCCAGTGGCTGCATGATACATTTCTGGTCTCAGAAGTGGGACAGTCCCCTTGCTGGACTCATTCTGGCTCCCCTGGTGTACCGTCCCCTTTCCGACCACGCGAAACAGCTGGCCACGTCTTGGCTTGGGCTGTTCCCACTGCAGGACGACCGCCTGCGCATCCTTCAGCATTCACCCCAGGTGGTTCCCGCTCAGGACGTGCTCCCTGCCCTCTTGCTGGCCCTGTGCTTCTCTGTCCCTTCCTCTGTGTGACCTGCCATTGCCCCGATTACACCGTATTGTCATTGACCTGTTTATTCTGTCTCTCTCATTGGTTTCTCATATTCGTTTTTAGAGTAAGTTTTATTGAGATAGAATTCAAAAACATGAACTCCACCATTTTAAAGCGTATAGTTGTTACGGGCCCACAGCGGGTCCTCTCCCTGGTGAGTTACAGACAGAGACCACCCTGGGGCAGTTGCCTTGCAAATAAGAAGATCTCAAGGAGTCCACACATAAGTGAAATCATGGCATTTTCTTTCTGTGACTTATCTCACTTAACGTCATACCCTCTAGGTCCATCCATGTTGTCGCAAATGGCAAGATCTCATTCTTTTTTTAGGTTATGTTATATTCCATTGAAAAGTAAACCAAAGGAAATATAGTCAATAACATTGTAATATGTTGTGTGGTGACTACACTTTTCATGGTGAGCATTGGGTAATGTCTAGAATTGTTGAACCATATGTCGTACACCTGAAACTAATGTAACACTGATGTCAATTATACTTCAATAAAAAAAGAAAAGAGGGAAAAAAAAAAGAAGATTATGAGAATAATCTCCAGAGCCCTGACTCCTTATTAGGGTTTGGGATGAATATTCAGACGGGGACTTTAACATTATAACGAAGCCGAAGCCGAGGGAACTGGCAGTCACTTCTTTTTTTTTTTTAAGATTTTTTTTTTAAAGATCTTATTTATTTATTTGACAGAGAGAGAAAGACAGCCAGTGAGAGAGAGAACACAAGCAGGAGGAGTGGGAGAGGAAGAAGCAGGCTCCCAGCGGAGCAGAGAGCCCGATGTGGGGCTCAATCCCAGGATTCCGGGATCACGCCCTAAGCCGAAGGCTGATGCTTAACGACTGAGACACCCAGGCGCCCCACGGTCAGTCACTTCTGATACTTTGTGATTCCTCTGAGCAGGTAACTTCCTTGAATGTGTCTTTTCCGGGCCCAGCAGTCCGTTACCTTGTTTCTAAAACGTAAGATTGACAGCTAGGCAGAAGCTTCTACTAGAAGTTTCCTGAGTTTGGGGGGGTTAGACTGGCCAGTGATACAACCCATACTCATTAATTTATTTACCATTAGCACTGTCTAATTCAGAACATTTCCATCACCCTGAAAAGAACCCCTGCACCTGCTAGTCCCTCCCAATTTCTCCCCCTTCCAACCCCCTAACAACTTTCTGTCTCTGATTTGCCTATTCTGAACATTTCCTATCATGGAATCACACAGTATGTGACTTCCTGTGACTAGTTTCTTTTGCTTAGTATGGCTTCAGGGTTCATCCATGCTGTAGAATCAGACTTCATTCCTTTTTACGGCTGAATAATATTCCATTGTATGGAGATACATATCTACATATGATATCATGTATAGATATATACATATCTACATATGATATCATATGTATAGATATATGCATATCTACATACGATATCAGGTGTAGATATATGCATATCTACATACGATATCAGGTATAGATATATGCATATCTACATACGATATCAGGTATAGATATATGCATATCTACATACAATATCAGGTATAGATATATGCATATCTACATACGATATCAGGTATAGATACATATCATGTATAGATATCATATGTAGATATACATATATGTGTGTGTGTGTATGTATAATATTTTGTTTATCCATTCATCCATTGATGGACACTTGGGTTGTTTCCACATTGGGGCTCCTAGGAATAATGCTGCCGTGAACGTTCAAGTTTCCGCACAGACATACGTTTTCAGTTTTCTCTGGTATAGATGTAGGAGAGGAATCCCTGAATCACGTGGTTACCCTGTGCTTCCCTTGTGGGTGAACTGCAGCTCTGTCTTCAGGGCTCCCAGCAGCCGTGGGGAGGGTGGTGATTTATCTCGTCCACACCCGCACTGCTTACTGTCTTTTCGAGTACAGCCGTTCGGGTGGGTGTGCAGGGGTATCTCACTAAGGTTTGATTTGCATTTTCTAGTGATTAGTGACGCTGAGCACCTTTTCTTGTGCTTACTGGCCACTTGTATATCTTCTTTGAAAAACTGTCTACTCAGATCCTTGGCCCATTTTTAAATTGGGTTGTTTTTCATTGTTGAGTTGAAAGAGCTCTTTATGTATTCGGAACATGGGACTCTACTTATTCATTTATTTATCTATTTATTTATTTATATTTTTTGAGAGAGAGGGAGAGCGAGAGCACTGCAAGCTGGGGTGGGGGGCAGAGATAGAGAGAGAGAAAGAAACCCAAGCAGACACCCTGCTGAGTGCAGAGCCCCAACGTGGGCCTCCATCTCATGACCCTGAGATCATGACGTGAGCTGAAATGAAGAGTGGGGCACTTAACGGACTGAGCCACCCAGGCACCCCTGGAGGGGGACCCTTATCGCATACATGATTTGCAAATATTTCCTCCCATTCTCTCTTTTCCCTTTCTCGTTAGTGTCCTTTGAGACAAAAATTTTCATATTGGTAACATCCACTTATTTTTTCTTTGGTTGCTTGTGCTTTTGGTCACATTATTTTGGTGTCCTCTCTAAGAAAGTGCTGCCTAATCCAAGGTCGTGAAGTAATTAGCCAACGGTCACATAACCGAGGAGGAGGTAAAGGAGGTGAACTGAGACGTGAACGTGGGCGGACAGACCCAGGCATAGCTCTCATCCCAGCTCCCCCTCTGCCTCTGAGCCGCAGGGTTTGCAGTAGAAGGATGACAGTGATGCTGAGATGGTTGCTTTCTTTTTAAGATTTTATTTACCTATTTAGAGAGAAAGAGCACGAGTGGGGGAGGGGCAGAAGGAGAGAGCCCCTCAGGTAGATTCCCCGCTGTGTGCAGAGCACGATGCAGGGCTCGAACTCAGGACCCTGAGATCGTGACCTGAGCTGAAACCGGGAGTTGAATGCTCAACCGACTGAGCCCCCCAGACGCCCTGTGATGGTAACTTTCAAGCATCAACTTGAAAGGACCACCAGGTGCCTGGATTAAACCTTGTTTCTGGGTGTGTCTATGAGGATGTTTCCAGATGAGGTTAGCATTTGAATCCGTGGGCTCTGATTGCCCTGCCAAGTGTGAGCCGGCATCATCTAATCCCTTGAGGGCTTGAATAAACCAAAAGGCAGAGGAAAAAGGAACTCACCGCCTTCTTTTTCTCCTGGCTCATTGAGCTAGGACATCTCATCTCGTCTTCTCCTGCCCTCAGACTAGGATTTATGCCATTGGCTTGCCCACTTCTCATGCCTTTGGACAAAAGCTGGGTCTTCAGCTCGCAGATGGGAGATAGTAGGACTTAAGGGCCTCCTAAGCCAATTCCTCAAAATAAATCTTCTTTCCCTCCCTCTGTGGTGTGTGTGTCTCCCATTGATTCTGCCGAGTAGCTTTCCTCCCTGTCATGGTAGTCTGCTCCCTCACCAGGGATCCCTTTTTTCTCTTGGCTCTATTCCCATCATTCTGCTCAGGACTCCCACCTCCAGGGAGCCTTCCTTCATGTCCCCTCCCCACTCAGGTTGGGGTAGCTGCCTTCTCAGAGGCCATTCCACCCAGTGCTTCCTGCAACAGAGGCACTGCTAGACTAGGAGAGGGTGTGGGCTCCAGATTTGACTTCTGGAACTTGAATAGTGACTTCAAGTGACTTCACGGAGCCTCTTTCCTCAGCTGCCAGATGGAGATGGTCCTAATAGAACCCAGGCTGCAAATTTGTCACGAGGATTAAACGAGATAACACGTGCACAGCACTTGGAACCGTGCCTGCGCGGACAAGTGCTCAGCAAATGCTAGCTCTTCTCTATTGCACGACGTGGCCATTGTTGGTTCTAAACCACGCGCAAACTGCTCGTGGAGTAGGGGCGCAGTGAATATGAATCAGCTTGAATTAATAATTGCGAAACGGGCAGAGCCGTCTCCTGCCTGGCTTCCCTCGGAGCGTGTGTGGATTACGTGCAGTACTGCAGGGAGAGCTCTGTGCCACGGGTCAAGTCCTGTGAGAATGTCGGTGATTGCGACTATCACAAAGGCTTTGTATCCACGTGCTGTTGCTAAGGGAGCCTGTCCCTTGGGCTCGTTCAAGGATTAACTTGGTACACTGCAGCACGCGTGACAGTGATCTTCTCAAAGGCATGAACTGAAATTAGGAGCACTTTGATTCAGCTGTGGTTAAAATGAAATGAAACTGTCATAATTTAATTGAACAAATCGGGGACAGCAGAATTTGATATTGAAGAGCGCTTTACAATTCTGATTCCCCAGTGTCCTGCTTTGCAAGGTGAGGCTGTTAACATTCCAGCAGCCTAAGGAAGCCAGAAGAGAGTTTTTGCAGACAGGAAGGGAAAAGGCCAGTTTAACGTGAATTCTATGGGAGCCCTCCTGTCCCTGTTTTTTGAGATGCAGCAAAAACTTCCTGGAAAGACAATGAACTACACGTTCTTTCTGGATCCTCATCATTGTTAAATATAGAATTCCTACTAAATCTCTCCACAATGTCACCTTCAGTCTGGAGCCATGTCCATCACTGCCCATTAAGTTACTAAGTATTTTATTTGCACACGAGGCTGCTGCTTTATTGTAGGAAATGCAGCTTGTTACTTACATGTTGTAAAGAGACTCACCAGCCTCGAATTGACGGCTGTATCCATGTGCACGTTCTCCTCAAAAAATGTTGGATTCTTGCACCTCGTTCTTCTCCTTTTGGGTTGCAGATAGCGTAAAATAATGCTTTTAAGCCTATTCGTGTCCAAATGCAATGCCCACCCAGTTTGCTTGACACAGGACGGCTCAGCATTTGGGGACATTATTTTCACGCCGTAAGAGATGAGAATGAAGCAGGTCAGTTGGGGATGAGCCATCCGATGGACCCAGGACCCAAGCTCCCCGGGCACAGGCAGTGGGGTAGAGACGCCAGGAGGTCCAACGTGTTCGCCCCACCCAGAGGATGGATTTCTGGTGTTCTCCTGAAACAGAGACAGGCTGTAGCTGAGTCCTTGCTACCAGGGAAGCCAGCTCAGGGCCTGCCCGATGACAAAAGTCTTTCCCTTATGGTTCCTTTATCTTTATTTTATCCATTCATCCATTCAAAACACACTTATTGCATGTCTACCACATGTCGGGAACTGTTTTCTTATTAGGAAAATAGCGACTATAACACACCAGAAATCTCTACTCTGAAAGTGCTTATATTGAAATGACAGGAAAGGAAAGCAGAAAGTAGACCAAAACCATATTGCGTACGATGTAGGTGAGGGGTAGAGAGCCCCCTTCCGCCACGTGGGGACACAGGGAGAGACCAGGAAGCCAGTCGCACCAGGCACCGCATCTGCCGGGGCCTTGATCTTGTCCGTTCCAGCCTCCGGAACTGGGAGAAATCAATGTCTGCTCCTTGCAAGCCGCCCAGTGGATGATTTGCTGTTGCCGCTGACACGGACGGAGATGATCACGGGCGGAACTTCAGAATTTACCAAGCTTTTTAAGAATAGCGGTGATGAGAAGGGCCACGTGCTTTGCATCCATGATTGCGGGTGAGTGATGCTTCAGTCCCTTCTTCCGGCAAGTTCATTCATTCATTCATTTTTGGTAGTTATTCGTCACCTGCTTTTACAAGTGAAGAAACCAAGGCCCAGAGAAGTGAAGTGCCCTGTTCAGATGGCCAACGGGGGAATCGAACCCAGATTCATCTGACTCCGGAATCCAAGTTGTTTGCAGTTTTTTCTTCTGCCGGTTTGTCACTTCTAACTTACGTTTCCTGTAAAGAGGGTGGGTCCTGCTAATCCCGCTCGCATTCTAACGCATGTCCCAAACTTGGACATTTCACCTGTGTCCCCCCCATCCCCGCCCAAAACTTTGCTTTGCTTATCACTTTCCTGCATTACACTATGAAACGCTCAGGGACCAGGCAAGGTGTCACTCATCCACGCCTCCCATTCGGTAAACGGGATAAAACTGGGAGAAGTCATGTGCTTCGAAGAGCACTGGACTGGGAGTCCAAAGCATGCCAGCACGCGAGGCACCTTCCTAGCCAGACATACTCAGCTGTCGGGCAGCACATTGGTCAGGAGAGGCTGGGTGGTGCCAAGGTGACAAATTAGCCAGAAATCTCAGGGTTTTGACCCAGCACAGTTTTGTGCTGGTTGGCATCACACTGTCCTGCTCTCCTGCAAGAGGGGACTCGGGGACTCTGGAGAAGTTGGCCCTCGAATTGAGACTTGGCAGTCAATGGCATGAGCCCAGCTAAGAGGCAAAGGAAAAGCATTCTAGGTGGAGGAAACAGGTAAAGGCGTAGAGGCAAGAATGAGTAAGGAACACAAGCAAAGGAGAAAAAAATAATAAATTGGACTGCATAAAAATTTGAAATTTTTGTGTATCAAAGGACACTTTTGATAGAGTGAAAAGGCAAGCCATGAATGGAAGAAAGTATTTGCAAGCTTCATATCTGATCATATCCAAATATGTAAAGAGCTTGTATGGCTCAACAACAAAAAAACAACTCCATTAAAAAATGGGCAAAGGGCTTGTGTAGACCTTTCTCCAAAGATAAAGGAATGGTCAATAAGCACTTGAAAAGATGCTCAAGGTCACCAATAATCATGGAAATGCAAATCAAAACCACAGTGAGACATCACTTCACTTCCATTAAGATGGCTACTACCAAAAATGCAGGGAATAACTCGTGTCAGTGAGAACATGGGGGAGTTGGATCCCTGGGCACAGCCGGTGGGGATGCATAATGGTGCCATTACCGTGGAAAACAATATGGCGGCTCAAAAAATTACAAGGAGAATTACTACATGACCCAGCAACTCTATTTCTGGGTACACACCCCAAAGAATTGAAAACAGGGACTCGGACAGGTATTTGCACACCATGTTCATAGCAGCATGAAACACAACAGCCAAAAGGTGGAAGTGACCCATGTGTCCGTGGATGGCTGAGTGGATTAACACCATGTGGATTCAGCCTCAGAAAGGAAGGAAACCCTGTCACATGCTGTAACGTGGATGACCCCTGAGGACATCATGCTACGGGAAATAAGCCGGTCACAAGAAGACAAACGCTGTATGACTTTGTGTCCATGAGGTCTCTCGAGTTGCCAGATTCATAGAGAAAGAAAACAGAATGGCGGTCGCCAGGGGCTGGGGGCAGCAGGGAATGGGGAGCTGTTTCATGGGGACAGAGTTCCAGCTTTGCCAAGACGAAGCATGCTGGCGATGGATGGTGGTGATGGTTGCACAACCGTGTGAATGTGCTTAATGCCACTTAATCGTAGTTAACGTGGTAATTTTAGGTTACGTATAATGACCGTGATGAAGAAGGGGGTGAGAATGATTAAGGAAGGGCCTTTGGAAAGGCCACGCGTCACTTTGCAGCGGGGAGTGTGCGAGGCCACGGAGGGCGGGCGGTGTCTGCGGGGCGGGAGGGACCGCGCTCTGGCTCTGGGACGCCTTCTCCTGCTGGGAGCCCGCGCAGGCCCAGCTCCAGCCGGCCTGTTGTGTCAAAGGCATTTCTGAAATGCCTCGCCCGGGAGGGCACCACTTCCTGCCGCAGGGACAGAGCGGGATCGTCCAGGGAACTTGTCCCAGAGAATTGACCTCTCTGGCTGGCTTCCTTCTGTCCGGTGCCAGGCATCATCTGGAACCTCTAAAAAGTTCATTTAGCACAAAGGCAGAGGCTGTGGCATTCAGGGTCTGCCCCTTATTGGGAGACTAAACTGCCCTTTAAAAAAGGAATTAATTCAAAATAAGTCCTCAGGATCACAAATCATTAACAGACATGTTCCAAAAATGTGCACATAATTGCAACTCCAGGGGTTCTAAAGCCTTCCGCGTTGTCCACGGGAGGATGGCCCGGGATGAAAGGAGGGATATCTCCACCAAGAGTCTAGCTTCAAATGTGAACTGGCTTTTTTCCCTTTTTTTTTTTTTAAGCCAGAAGAGGGATCAATGGGAGGCACTTTTGTTTCATTTTCCTTTTTGTCTTCTGGCTTCCGAGTGGCGGGGGGGGGCGGGGGGGGGAGGGGNCAAGGGGTTACAATGCGGGGGGAGTGGCCACCCTTGTGGTTTTTCAGCCTGTTGGAGACAGGAGGATACGAGGGCCCTGCGGATGTGGTGCGGATACTGGGCCTTGGTCGGTATGCTCTTTGGGTCAGAGATTCATGCCAGCCCAGAGCACCAGGGCTGTGTTTCTCAGGGTCTCCCCTCCTCTTGACGTGGGGAGGAAAGCGAGCTCCAGGGGGTCCAGCTGCCACCCAGGGCCAGGCCTCCACAGGAACTGAGACCAAATGTCATATTTCCTGGAGAGAGAGAGAGGAGACATGGGGCTTTCCTGAGCTGGAACAGGCTGGATTCCAATCCTGGGGGCTTCCTGGAGGAGGAGGCCATTTGCTTCCCAAACTCCTACTCTGGTGGCAAGAGTTCTGGGTCCACACATTTGCCTCCAGGGACAGATCGTGATTTTCCTTCTCTGGGAGGTTTTTCTCTTCCTCCCAGCCCCACCCCGACCCTTCCTCCCTAGGGCTTCCAGTTCACCTTTAACCAGGTTCTTGAAGGGACTCAGATGATATTTCGACTTCAGAGGGGGTGGCAGAATGGGGAAGCCTTTCCGAATCTGCCCCCTCAGGCTTTGAGCAGCACAGACCAGCATTCCTCCCCTCCAGCTCTGCCCGCAGCCCTCCTGAGGCCGGCTGGGTGCCACGCAGCAATTTCCGCCCCCTAATCTGGCAGTGACCCTTTGTGGGGCCTTCTCTCTTTCTCTTTTTCTCTCTGCTCCCCTCAGTGCCGGGGCCTCCTCAACTCTAAGGCTGATAGAGTCTTGTCATGAAGTCTGGCTGGAGTAGGCTGAAGGAAGACAGAAACTGATAAATTTCCTTTTGATCTTGGATCTGCAAAGCCAATAAGAAAAAAATAAATCTCAACCCTGGGCCCACCGGGGTGGGTCAGAGCCGATGGAAGCCAGAAAACGTTCCTTCTGGAGCTCAGGGTTCCTTGATTCCCTGGCACATTACATAGCCAAAGGAGGGGGGCAGGCCAGGGAGGGGTCCCCCAAGCTCAGAACAAGGCAGGGAAACTAATTAGGTGAAAATCATTTAAATGGTTTTCAAGGCATCACTTGATTTAAAGCATTTATCACCACCTAACGCATAATTAACAGCAGGACAAACGATTGAAAGCAAGCTTTCCTCTATTCAGAGGGGTTATGTTAATTTTCATTAATCTCGTATATTACCATCTCTCTTCGGATGAATGTTATCTTAAAGGCCCAAATGCCTTCTTTGATCTTGGGGAGAAGAAAAAAAGAGAGAGAGAGAAAGAAGAAAAGACAGCAACCTGTGTTTGTTTGGAAACGACATGTTTACAACAGGCTTGGGGTAGAGGATAGAAGTTTTTGGTATTCAAGAGTGAATCCAGCCACAGGAGGAAGGAAATTCTGCTTTCTGCCCGGAGGGATGAGATGCGGGCCTCCCTGTGAACGCCAGAGCCGATCTGCCTGTTCCCTTGGGTAAACTCTTCAGTTTCCAGTGTTTACTGAGGTTCTAAGAGAAGACACTTGCGTTCTGGAGTCATGTTCCATGACTCCCTCATCCAATTTTGTGACGCGACACGTTTGCCCCCCCTACCATCCTAGCCCATAGTCCTTACCGTTGTGATTTCAACACTTGGTGAAGGCTACGCCACTACCTAGTAAAGCGTAACAGTCCCCTGCCGCACCCTTCCTGGCTCTGAGTCTGTTAACCCCTTCATCCCTGAAGCCGCCCACTCTGCGGATGAGGCTCAAGAGAGTCTGGGACATGAGGCCGCTTGTCTCAGGCTGATGCCCTAGCTGGGCCTCGATCCCCAACTTCTGAAAGCTGTACTAACAGCTTGCAGTTACAGAATGTTTTGTCGAGTGCTAGAAGCTATTGTTTTCCCATTTTACAGAGGAGGAAACACAGACAGAAGAGTGACCCTACCCCTTCCTTTTTCTCTCCCCTCCCCACCCCTCCCCCGCCCAGGGTCACAGAGCTGTGAGCTGTAGGGCAGGGATTTGAACGCAGGTGGGTAGATCATAATCTAGATGCTATGTTGACTCATAAATTCAAACGAGGGGCCTCCCTGGCTTTAAAATGATAGGATTCCCATACACGTGGGGTTTGTAGTGTTATCTTGGCTGCGGCGGTGGATACGCAAACCTACACAGGTAATAAAAGTCTACAACACTGAACACACACACACACTCACTCAAATGAGTACAAGTAACCCTGGAAAATCGGAAGACGATTGGTGATGGCATCAAAGTCAATGTCCTTGGGATATCGTATTGTAGTTTTGTGAGATGTGGGGTGGAAGTGTACCAGGCAGATCCGTGTTATTCCGCACAATGGCATGGGAACCTACAATGATCTCAATAACAATTTCAATTAAAACAAAATAGAAATGAACAAAAAAAATAGGCTTTCATCTACAGACACCTCGAGGGGCTTCCTTGTGTGTATACGAAATGTTGGGAATGCATGAATTATAAGACCTCGTCCTTGCCTAGAAATGCAACGGATTAATACATAGTGAAAACAAATCACCACCATTAATGAAGGGCCCGTGCATCGGGCACCACGCTCAGCACTGTGTGAATCTCCACGGCAATCTTGTTATCATGAGATCCTTCACCAGCTGATGAGGCCGTGCCTTAGAGAGGTTCATGAACTTGCCCAAGGTCACCCAGCACATACTTGGTTGTGGTGGTGATCACGGGGTTTGAACCAAGCTGGACTCTGCGTCCCACTCTGCCCTATTCTCTTTAGACCAAGGCAGGGCTCCCTGAGCACGAACTATGCTAGCACTTTCCGTTACAATAATCTCATTTGGCCCTGGCACAGCGAGGTGAGGCCTGCAATATCATCCCCACTTTGCAGACCAGAAGACTGAGGCTCAGGGTGGGAAGAGACTTGAATCCAGTCACTTTTTCTTCCAACAAGGAGGAAATGGAGCAGAATACAGGTCCCCCAGCCCCTGGGTCATTCTGGGGCTCAGGGCAGGCCCAGGGTAGAAGGCAGGGCCTAGATAAGCGAGGGGGTTTCAGTTTTGAGCTGAGAGCAGGGTGTGAGCAGAGCCCAGGGCTGTTTATTCAGCTTTAGGGGGAAAGATTTCATCTAGGGTCCTGGTTGGTGATAAAGCTGCTCTGTTTTCAAACCAAACATGGCCTTTCCTTCGAGGACTGGGAAGTTAGGGAAGAAAGAAACTACATGTCTCTCCTGTAGATCTTTCCAGCCCTATCACCAACCGAATACCTCACTGGGGGCAAGTCGACATGGTCTCCCAGAGAGACTCAGACCCTCGTGGGCAGCTTCAAAGGACAGTCATCCAGGAAGCTGAAGTTTAAAAAGCCCATGATGGGTCCGTTAAAAAAGGTGGCCCGGACACATTGCTGAGGTCTGGTCCCCGTGGCCCCTGACCCTGACCGAATGCCTCCTGGGGCCATGGAAGTGTCTGCAGGGAGGGCAGGCTCTTGTCCAGCCCCAGGACGCACGACTGAGCAGAAAATCCGCACCTCCCTGTGGGGGGAGCCAGTTGGCACCAGGCCCAGGAAGCTTAGAATGTTCTCTCCCTTGGACACAGGACGGTCTTGGGAGGGATGAATTCTCACGACTACTTACTGACTACGGTACTGCTATGGTGGTCGGCGGTGGTTGTCACGGTCACTGCCGTATTGTGGTTGTTGTGGCAGCAGCTAGGATTAGCCAAAGACCCTGACGGTCCGACTCTGACACTCCTCCCACTGAGTGGTGGGGTCTCTTTTCCCTCGCCGTGACCCTGGGCGGGCTGGTGGCCGTGGTGCAAGTGATACCTTGTGCCTTCCAAGGCTAACTCATGCGATCATGGGAACACCGTGGGCACCTGCCGTGCTGTCTTGGGTCACTGGCTCTTGGAACCAGCCGCCATGCTGTCGGGAAGCCTAAACTAGTCTCCGGGGAGAGGCCCCTGTGTCCCAGCCAACAGCCCAGTGACAGGCAGCATCGGCGGCCAAACATGGCAGTGAAGACCCCGAAAGGTGATTCGCACTTTCAAGCCCCCATTGTTTGAGTCTCCTAGCGGAGGCCCAGATGTTGGGGAACAGACAGATTGTGCCCACATCCCCGACCCACAGAACCGCGAGTCTAGTAAGACAGAGGTTTAATGCCGCTGCGTTTTAGAGTTCATCTGCAGCCTCACGCCTAGTGCCCCAGTGGCTGTGACTGCACTGGCCAAGGCAGGGTCAGACCGAACCCCAGAGAAGGGTCAGGCCAAGTGGACTCAACTGAGTGCAGCAAATATTAATAAGGGCCCTTACCGTATGCCAGGCGCCTGGGCTTGGAGAAGAGAGAGGGCACGAAGTAGGTGACGGTGTAAACCAGAAGGGCCTGGAACCCGGGGGCGAGGGTACACCCCAGGGTTGGCAGAGCGAAGCTGGAAGAAGCCTGTGCCGGAGATGGAGAGCTATGTTACCAGCCCTGCATCACCCAGCTCGGCTCACCCTGCACGCCAGAGACTGAGCTGCTGTCTTGCTTAGGTCACCGTTCTTTTCATTGAGTCTCGGTTCCTCCCAGTTGAGTGGGATCCTGAGTGACAGTATGATGGGGCAGCAGACACGGCTTTGAGGAAGGGCATAAACTTGGGTCAGGTTTGGAAAGATAGGCAGGACGGAGACACGTGGAGACGGGGACAGCAGGGGTGAGGAGGGTTCACCATGTGGCGTGTGGGGTCGGACGAAGAGATTTCGGAGCTTAGCAGACTTGAGTGACATTTTGTAAAGAGCTTTGAATGCCAGGGAGAGAAGAAGATACAGTTTCTTTCTTTCTTTCTTTCTTTCTTTCTTTCTTTCTTTCTTTCTTTCTTTCTTTTTTCTTTCTTTCTTCTTTCTTTCTTCTTTCTTTCTTTCTTTCTTTCTTTCTTTCTTTCTTTCGTAATATTTTATTTATTTATTGGACAGAGATAGAGACAGCCAGCGAGAGAGGGAACACAAGCAGGGGGAGTGGGAGAGGAAGAAGCAGGCTTCCAGTGGAGGAGCCTGATGCGGGGCTCGATCCCAGAACGCCAGGATCACACCCTGAGCCCAAGGCAGACGCTTAATGATGAGCCGCCCAGGCGCCCCGAAGATACAGTTTCTACTGTGAAGGGGTGTGAGTGCAAGGGTGACCAGAGGTGTTCACCACTGTATTTATCCTCGTGGAGATCTGCAGGAAGACTGGAGAGTGGTGCACCGGGGCCAGAGTTAGGCGGCAGGAGCTGGCTGGAGCGGAGGTCCGGGGACCAGTGTTTCCACCAGCCGTGGAGTAGCTAACTGAGGGAGCAGTGGTGGGATTGTGCAGGGGTAACTGTAGCCAGTGGAAGGATGGTGTCCCAGAAAGTGTGGTAGCATGGGAAGTTGCTGCTGGCATACTGTTATCTGACAAATTCGGTCCCCCACACAGTGCACAATACGATCTGCTCCTGAAAATTAAGAAAAAAAAAACTATGCATTTTTTAAAAGCCAGAAATGTTATTCTCCAATTGTGAACAATAGTTACTGCTAGGTGGGAGTATGTAGGGGTGACTTTTTCTTTTCTTTTCTTTT
>NC_048228.1:104493954-104512197 GCF_002007445.2 Ailuropoda melanoleuca
TTCCTCCCCTCCCCTCCTTTCCTTCCTTTCTTTCTGAGGCTCAGAGACTGAGAAAGTTTAAGCAACTCTCCTAAAGCATCCAGCTAGAGAACAACTAGCCAGCATCTAATCTCAGCAGGTTTGACTCCAAGGCCTGCGTCTTTCATTGTCACCTGCTGCCTCCTGCAATAAGCACTCGGTGTTATGGGGGATGCAGGGGACACAGGGGAGCTCGGGGTTGGGGGGGAGAGCTGCTCTTTCGGGCAGTGGGAGGCGGGGCTGTCTCAGTGTCCATTCTCCCTTCTTCTTCATAACGGGCACATCACTACATTCTACGGCCTCTTTTGCCCCCGGGTGACGAAGCGAACACCCTCTGGCTACTGAGATGCAAGAAGTCTTGCCTTGTCCTTCTAGAAAGCCTCCTGAAACCGAGAGCATGCACTCTTCTTCCCATCTCCTACAAAGCCTTCCATCGGGAATGTGCACAGGACGCCTGGGCTCTAGTCCCCGCTTCGGACCCCGGGGGCGAGGGTACACCCCAGGGTTGGCAGAGCGAAGCTGGAAGAAGCCTGTGCCGGAGATGGAGAGCTATGTTACCAGCCCTGCATCACCCAGCTCGGCTCACCCTGCACGCCAGAGACTGAGCTGCTGTCTTGCTTAGGTCACCGTTCTTTTCATTGAGTCTCGGTTCCTCCCAGTTGAGTGGGATCCTGAGTGACAGTATGATGGGGCAGCAGACACGGCTTTGAGGAAGGGCATAAACTTGGGTCAGGTTTGGAAAGATAGGCAGGACGGAGACACGTGGAGACGGGGACAGCAGGGGTGAGGAGGGTTCACCATGTGGCGTGTGGGGTCGGACGAAGAGATTTCGGAGCTTAGCAGACTTGAGTGACATTTTGTAAAGAGCTTTGAATGCCAGGGAGAGAAGAAGATACAGTTTCTTTCTTTCTTTCTTTCTTTCTTTCTTTCTTTCTTTCTTTCTTTCTTTCTTTTTTCTTTCTTTCTTCTTTCTTTCTTCTTTCTTTCTTTCTTTCTTTCTTTCTTTCTTTCTTTCGTAATATTTTATTTATTTATTGGACAGAGATAGAGACAGCCAGCGAGAGAGGGAACCCAAGCAGGGGGAGTGGGAGAGGAAGAAGCAGGCTTCCAGTGGAGGAGCCTGATGTGGGGCTCGATCCCAGAACGCCAGGATCACACCCTGAGCCCAAGGCAGACGCTTAATGATGAGCCGCCCAGGCGCCCCGAAGATACAGTTTCTACTGTGAAGGGGTGTGAGTGCAAGGGTGACCAGAGGTGTTCACCACTGTATTTATCCTCGTGGAGATCTGCAGGAAGACTGGAGAGTGGTGCACCGGGGCCAGAGTTAGGCGGCAGGAGCTGGCTGGAGCGGAGGTCCGGGGACCAGTGTTTCCACCAGCCGTGGAGTAGCTAACTGAGGGAGCAGTGGTGGGATTGTGCAGGGGTAACTGTAGCCAGTGGAAGGATGGTGTCCCAGAAAGTGTGGTAGCATGGGAAGTTGCTGCTGGCATACTGTTATCTGACAAATTCGGTCCCCCACACAGTGCACAATACGATCTGCTCCTGAAAATTAAGAAAAAAAAAACTATGCATTTTTTAAAAGCCAGAAATGTTATTCTCCAATTGTGAACAATAGTTACTGCTAGGTGGGAGTATGTAGGGGTGACTTTTTCTTTTCTTTTCTTTTTTTCTTTTCTTTTCTTTTCTTCTTTCCTTCTTTTCTTTTCTTTCTTTTTCTTTTTTTTTCTTCCTCTTTTCTTTTCTTTTTATTTTATTTTTTAAAGATTTATTTAGGGGACCTGGGTGGTTTAGTCAGTTGAGCATCCAGCTCTTGATTTCGGCTCAGGTCATGATCTCAGGGTCATGGGATCAAGCCCTGTGTTGGGCTCTGGGCTCAGCAAATAGTCTGCTTGTCCTTTTCCCTCTGCTCCCCCCCACCACTCTCTCTCTCAAATAAATAAATAAATAAATAAATAAATAAAATCTTTTAAAAAAGGTGTATTTATTTATTTGCCAGAGAGAGAGAGAGAATGGGGGGCGGTGGACAGGGGGAGAGGAAAAGAGAAAATCCCAAGCAGACTCCCTGCTGAGCACAGAGCCCGACCCGGGGCTCAATCCCATGAACCTGAGATCATGACCTGAGCCGAAATCAAGAGTTGGATGCTCAGTGGACTGGGCCGCTCCAGCTGCTGCCTTTCGCAATCATAATAATAGCTGTGCACGACCTCAGATGCCAGGAGCTTTCTGCCAGGCTCCATCCCCACAGGCATCCTTAGCTTTGATCCTCACCATACCCCATGTGGGAGGGCCTCTCAATTTCTTCTTTGTATATTTGAGGAAACTGAGGGTCCCAGTGTAGGGGCCTCGGTCCAGGGGAGGGGACCAGTGGCTGGAGGAGGATGGTGCGGCTGGAGGAGGACCCAGCAGGAGGGAGGTGGCAGGGACTGGGGAGGGATGGCGCTTGGTCAGTAATCCCAGTGGATGGCGTGTGGGCCTTGCGGGTTTCTATGGCACGTTGTGAATGTCACGTACACACTCTCCTCACAGCACACACGTTAGACATGGCGATTATTCTCTTACGGAAAAGGAAACAGAGGCTCCAAGCTTAGCAAGCTGCTCAGGATAACAAGGTAGGGGAGTCAGGACTGGAACCCAGAGCTCTCTGCCCGACTCAAAATTCCTTTCTAATTTCTCTCCCACGGCCAAAAAAGCATGCCAGCTTCAGTATATATTAGAATTCTGTCTATTGGGCCGTCCTGACTCCCGTCATCATCAGACTTCTTACCTGCAGGTAGAATCATTTAAAACGAGACCTCTGACCCCTGCCTTTCGGCCAGTCATACACTTGAGCTGCTCGGCCTGACCTGTCTGTAATTTCTTGGCCCAGCCCAACCCTGGTTTCACCTGCTTGAGCCTGACCATCCATCCTGCTCCCTTACCTGCCTTCTTGACCAAAGTTGGAGCTGCCTTGACCCCGTAGGGGAATACTTCTTCCCCAACCTGCCTGATGCCTGGGCTCCCCTCCCTCAAGGGCCCACAGGTCATACCCCCTGGCTCCGTGCCACGGGAGCTGGCTTTCCCCATCCTCCACCTCCCCTCCTTTCCCAGCCGCATTCTGAGCCTACCAAGGCCACCCCTCCAGGGAAAAAGCCCCAGAGAACACTCTATCCCTCATGTCCGATGTTTGCCTAATTCCCCCATAGCCTGATCTTTCGCTGTTGCAGTTTTATCGCAAATGATTTTCCAAGCCAGTGGATTTAATTACATTACACTTAGGGAAATTGGTGCCATTTCTTAATTACTTTTATAGTCGGAAAGCAGTTACTTAGCGATCACATGGAGGTCTTCTTGTGTTTCCTGAAGCTCTGTAGCCTTAAAAATGTCTTTGGGGACAAGACCCGGCTTTAAAGAGATTGGGTTCATTCCTTTTTGGAACTGGGGTAATTGGGTCTGGGGAGAAGGGTAAGTTCTGCAGTATAGAATTGGATAAAGTGTGTTTTTTTTTATCATGATCCACTCAGTTGTGTAAGTCAAAACCTGACAGTCCCTGCTTAGCATCCCCTCCTCCCCAACTCGGCACCTAGTCGTTTTTACATGCTTTGGATTCTGCCTCCTGATACCTCTTAACCCTGCCACCACTGTGCTTTCCCCAGACTAGTGCAGGCCACCATCATTCCCCTTAACTGGTCTCCCTGTGCCCACCCGGCCCCTGGCAGTGGGTTGAATGGTGCCCCCAAAAGGTATGTTTACCCAGAACCTGTGAATGTGGTCTTATTTGTAAGAAGGGCCTTTACAAATGTCAGTAAGTTAAGGATCTTGGGGGGCACCTGGCTGGCTCAGTCGGTGGAGCATGAAACCCTTGATCTTGAGGTCGTGAGTTCAAGCCCCACGTTGGGTGTGGAGCCTACTTAAAATTAAAAAAAAAAAAAAAGAAATTAAGGATCTTGAGATAAGATCATCCTGGATTACCTGGTGTACTCCAAAGCCAATGAAAAGTATCATAGAAAAGAAGAGAAGACACACAGAAGGAAAATCCGTGTGGAGAAGGGGCCAAGATCGCGGTGATAGATATCTACACGCCAAACTATGCCCAGATGGCAGGAGACTGACAGAAACTGGAGAGAGGCATGGGACACATCCTTCCTAGAAGGTTCAGAAGGAATGAACCCTGCCAACACCTTGATTTGGGATTTCTGGCCTCCAGAAACTAATACACTCCCCTTTAGGCAATTTTCAATGCTTGTCATTTCTGTGCTCAAAACCCAATGGCTTGCATCTCATGTAATAAAATCCAAGATGGCGACCATGGCCTCAGGGTGACAAATTTAGACACAGGCTCCCTCGCTTTCTCAGCTCCAGCCATTCTGCACTGGCCACCTTGTCTCCTTTGCTCTTCCTCAAACCCACCAAACCCACTCTCGTCTTAGGGCCTTTGCACATGTTCTTCCATCTGCCTGGAATGATCGTTCCCAGAGACCCACATTGCTTACTGCAGCGGTGGTTCCTGTTGTAAGTCACAGCCATAGAGGAGCCTTCCCTGGCCACCTGAGAGATGTAGCCACGTTCCATCCCTCCCAATCCTGCTCCATTTTCCATCGGAGCACTGGTTCTCTTTCCCTTGCTCCCCGTTCTTGTGCTCGCCTGCCCACTGTTCGTCTGTGTCTGCTAAAACCGAAGCCTCCCAAGGGCAGGGCCCTGTCTGCATGATTTAACCTTGCATTCTCTGCGTCTGCAGCAGCACCTAGAACAGATGCTCACAAAATATTTGCTGAATGAGAAACATTTGCTGTTGGGTGAGGAGCCAATGAAGGATCCTGGCTCTGGGTCCTCTGAGTGGGCACTGGCCGATGAGTGGGCCGTGCAACCGCCGGAAGTCCCATCCGCTCTCTGTGTGTCTTGCACAGGAAGGGAAGAGGAGATGGGCTGAGGTGGATGAAATGGGCTAGCTTGCCATTAGAGGAGCATGCCCAGCCTGGGGTGGAGACAGAGCTGGGTTTGAAGCCTGGGAGCCGACTTCATTTGCTGTGTAACTTGGGAAAGTTATTTTTTCTCTCTGAGCCTCAATGTCTTCATCTGTAAAATGGGGCTAACCAAATTGTATCGTGTTGTGGACGGGTGTGATCAGGTGAGCAAACCGACTGCCCGACCTCATGGGCCTGGCAGACTTTTGCTCCCTTTCCTCCATCACTCCGTGGGAGGAGAGGTCGCTCATCCTTCTATCCCGGCCATGCTTCTTCAACCCCGGAGAAGGTAAGGGGAAATTCATGGTATAAAATGATAGTAAAGGGGCCCCTGGGTGGCTCGGTCGTTAAGCAGTCGGCCTTCGGCTCAGGGTGTGATCTCGGCGTTCTGGGATCGAGCCCCGCATCAGGCTCCCTGCTCTGCTGGGAGCCTGCTTCTTCCTCTCCCACTCCCCCTGCTTGTGTTCCCTCTCTTGCTGGTTGTCTCTCTCCCTATCAAATAAATAAATAAAATCTTTTAAAAAAAAAAAAGGATAGTAAAAAGAAACCCTGCACCCATGGCTTCATCACCCTATCACAGNCTTGTGTTCCCTCTCTTGCTGGTTGTCTCTCTCTCTGTCAAATAAATAAATAAAATCTTTAAAAAAAAAAAAGGATAGTAAAGAGAAACCCCGCACCCATGGCTTCATCACCCTATCACATCCCCTTCCTCTCCTTGTCTTCCTGCCTCGTCCTTCACCTTATGTTTTCAGTACTTGTAAGCACGTTGTACACGCAGGCTTTATTTTTTAAAAAGACTTCTTGTTGAAATATACACAGATGGGAAGTAGGCAGCGTGCTGGACTTTCACTACCTGACCACACCCATGCGCCCAGCACCCCAGAACCATCCCCCCGCCCCCCTGCCTCCTACCTTCGTCCAGTCTCTAGGGGGCTGCTATAACAGCATACAGCAAGCTGGGGGGCTCAACGACAATGGGAACGTGTTGTTAGAGTTGTGGAAGCTGGACGTCCAAGGTCAGGGTGCCAGCGTGGTTGGCTGGGTGAGGGCCTACTTGCTGTGTCCTCATAGTGGGAGGGAGGGAGCTCTGCGGAGCCGCTTCAGAAGGCGCTGATCTCAGTCATGGGGGCTCCAAGCCTCCTGGACTAATAGTCGCTCCCAAACGCCCACCTCCTCATCCCCTCACCTTGGACGTAGGTTTCAACATATGGATTTTGGGGGGACACAGACATTCAGATCACAGCATTATACCCAGCCCCTCAAAATCCATGTCTTGCTGTCGTGCGAAATGCATTCATTCCATCCCAAAGGACCCGAAAGTTTTGACATGTCCCAACGTCATCTCCAAAGCCCAAGTCCAAAGTGTCCCACCCCTTTCCCACCCATCTTGCAGAGTTTAAGAGCAGGCAGGCAACTGTGAGGGAAGAGTCTTGTTTTTCTTCTCCACACAAAATATTCTGGTACTGTTCTGTACCCGGCTTTTTGCCCTGGAGACTGAAAAATTAGCTCTTTTAAAGTATACAGTCTGGGGGCACCTGGGTGGCTCCATCAGTTAAGTGTCCAACTCTAGATTTCCACTCAGGTCATGATCTCAGGGTTCTGGGGTTGATCCCCATGTCGGGGCTTTATGCTCAGTGGGGAGCCTGATCGAAGTTCTTTCTCTCCTCCCTCTGCCCCTCCCTCCGCTTGTGTTCTCTTGCTCCCTCTCTCTCAAATCAATAAATAACATCTTAAAAAAATAAAGTATACAGTTGGCTAAACGTCCAACTCTTGATCTCTCTTGGCTCACATCTTGATCTCAGGGTCGTGAGTTCAAGCCCCGAGTTTGGCTCCATGCTGGGCGTGGAACCTGCTTAAACAAATAGCTAACATGTATAGTTAGCTGGGTTTTTAGTATGCTGCTAACCCTCGAACAGCTTGGGGATGAGGGCCCCCGACCCTCTGTGCCGTCGAAAATTTGCATATAACTTTTGACTCCCCCAAACTTAACTACTAATAGCCTACTGTTGACCAGAAGCCGTACTGGTAATGTGAACATATTATTAATACGTATTTTGTATGTTATATGCGTTATATACTGTAGTCTCTCAATAAAGGAAGCTAGAGAAGAGATGTTATTAAGAAAATTTAAAAAAGAAAATCATAAGGTAGAAAATATTTAGAGGACTGTATTTATTGAAAAAAATCAGTGTGTGAATGGACCTGCACAGTTTAAACCTGTGTTGTTCAAGAGCCAACTGTGTTCACATAGTTGTACAGCCGTCGCTGGTGTCCAATTCTAGAACTATTGTCACCTCCAAAAGAAATCCCAAGTTAGCAGTCATCCCATGCCCTCCTGCCCTCAACCCTCTGGCAACCATTAATCTACCTTCTAATAGTATTTCTTGAAGACCTTTCCATATCAGAACACAAGATGCCCCCCCCGCCAAGCAGCAGCATAGGGTTTCAATGCACTGATGTGCCATTATTAAGTCACAGCCCCAGGTTGGTGGCTTTGGGGTGTTTCCATCATTCCTTATTATAAACAGCACTGCAATGAATAACATTGTCCTGTGATATATAACAGCATTTCGCCCGTACCCAAGCAACACTCTGGGGTAAATTCACAAGCAACATGGTTGCTGTGGTCTGAATGGGTGCCCCCCCCCAAACTGGTATGTTGAAATCCTAACATCCCAGGTGAAGATATTAGGAGGTGAGACCTTCAGGATGGTGGAGCCCCCGTGACTGAGACGAGTGCCTTCTAAAGGAGGCCCCCAGAGCTCCCTCCCTTCCACCACGGGAGGACCCAGCAAGAAGTCAGCTGTGTGCAGCCCAGAACCCGACAGTGAGGCGCCCTGTTCTTGGGCTTCGACCTCCAGAACTGTGAGCAGTAAGTATCTATGGCTTAGAAGCTGCTCTGTTGATGGGATTCCCTTTTACAGAGGAAGACGATGATAGGATCAGTACCCAGATAGAGAACTGCGGGTGAAGGACGAGATGAATTTTTGCTTGGGGGGCAGAGGGAGAAGCAGACTTCCTGCAGACTCGATCCCAGGACCCCAGATCATGACCTGAGCCAAAGGTAGGCGCTTAACAGGCTGACCCTCCCAGGCGCCCTGAATTTTCACTTTTGACAGATCCTTCCAAGCTGCCCCCCATAGGCTTTCACCGGACAGACACTCAGGTCAGGAGGCTAGATTGGGGGGAAGGTGTGGCCATGGAGAGGGTGGAGGGACCAGAGAGGGGAGGAGGCCACTGTAGCGTTCCAGCTGAGGGGTGTAGGTGGCTGGATCTGGGGCCACGGTAGGGGGAAGGCAAGCAGAGCAAAATACAACTGGCAGGTGAACAACCAAAGGCAAGGATGCAGCGAGGGGTAGAGAAATATCTGTGAGGTGAGGACAGGGAGGTTGCTCAGGATGATTCCAGGGGAGGCAGAATTGGCCCACTCTCCCCTTGTATCCACTCTGACCTTCTGTAGTAAATGAGCTCTTAGCCGGGCCTGTGACCACACAGTGACTACTCTCTCAAACACCCTTGTAGATGGATATGGCCATGGGGTCAAGTTCTGGCCAACAGAATGCAAGCAAAGATGGTATGTGCAACTGCCAGGGCATGCCCTTAAATGTGGGCGCATACCCTCCTCTGTCCCCTTTCTTCTCACTGGCTGGAGAGTGGATGTGAGGGCAGGAGCTAGGAACACTATCTTGGGCCATGAGGTGGGAGTTTCCTATTAAAGCAGAGCAGGAAGAGGGAGCTTGGATCTTGTTAAGCTTCTATTATTCTGGGTTTCTATTACAGCTTCCAGATCTGAATGGTTGGTTATACTTGGTTTGCACTAAACAGGGGCTGTGGGGAGATGGCCAAGGTGATTATCTTTTGGGGTACTGAGAGCCTCTCTGTGCCAGGTGCTGTGCTGTGTGCTGGGGTGCAGTGTGGCCCAGGCGGATGTACTGACCACCGAGGGACCTCACACACCCACAAGCCTGCAGGGCTTGCTGAGTGGGATGGGATCAAAGACTTCCCTGAAGAGGGGACATTGAAGCTGAGAGCTGCAGAAGCAGTAGGGCCAAGGGAATGGGGTTTCAGGCAGAAGGAACACCAGAGAGCAGCATATTTGAGGCTCGGCAAGAGTTCGGTATGAAAGTGGGACTTTTATACCGAGAAAAGACAGCCTGTCTGACTCCCCTCCGATGGCTTGTGCTCATCAGGAAAATGTTAAGTTAGTGGCTGTTGAAATTTTAGAGAGGGCTCAGAGATCTCCTTCTGTAAACGACACACTAACATGCATCTGGAACTTTCTTCCCAGTGTCAGTGCTAGACATTCTCCAGTGCACACGTCCCCCTTTGGTCCTCTCAGGCTAATTGCCTTCAAGGAATTAATTAATCGTATCTCTGTTCCTGCCAGCAACAATATTCCCTCAGAAGAAAGCAAACAATCAAAAATACGGGCTGATAAGGTGGCTTTGGGAACCCAAAAGAGAGGAAATGTTCTCCAAACAGAGTATGATTTCTTACATGCGAACACGGAAAGCAAGGGCTTAAGCAATATGTTTCAAGTCGGGCTGAAATGGGCCAACTTAAGGAATTCAGAGGGTTTTTGTCTTTATTTATCTCTGCTGTTTTAGGGGACAGCAGGCCATGCTGCAGCTTTCTTTCCTGTTTCTGTCCTTAGGTGGCAGCTGTGGTCTTGGAGGGCAGGCTGAGTTCCGTGGGCAGCATGTGTTGGCAGAGTGGGTCACGTTCACCTGCTCAGTCATCATTTATTCACTCGACACGCAGGGACTGTGTGCTCGGAGGTGGGTGATTCCCCTTCAGGTGATGGTCGTGCTGGACGATGCAAGTGGGCAATGACAGTAGTGGGACAGACCCTCTAGGGAGGAGCTGTGGGGCCACAGAGGGAGGTCCCCGGGACCTGGAGCCAGGCTGCAGGGGGTCAGAGAATCTCCTGGAGCCTTGGAGAAGGGAGCTTCAGGTTGGGTTTTGAAAGTCGGTGGGAGCTGGCCAGGCCTGAAGAGGGACAGGCTGCAGTGAGGGACAGCAGTCCTGGCCGAGGGCCAGGGGCTGGCAGGGCAGAACAAGAGCCCCGATGTGGCCAGGCACAGAGTAGGGGACCCGCGTGGCCAGTGATGGAATGCAGGAGGCCAGCAGGGCAGCCGGGCAGGGCCGTAGCCCGAATGACAAGCTGAGCACTTGCAGGCTTCGCTGCTCATAGAGCAAGCCCTCCCGTGCGCCAGGAGGAGAGCACCGAGCTGGGGAAGACGCTGCCCGTGCCCCCCCCCCGCCCCTGCATCACTGGGCTCCGAGGCTGGGTGGGGGCACAGACAGGCGATTCGTGCTGAGGTGTTGGGATGTGTCCTGTTTTCCTGGGGCCACTGTCACAAATGACCATAACTTCAATGGCTTAAAACAACAGACATTTATTCCTTATTCTGGAGGCTGAAGTCCAAAGTCAAGGTGCGGTCGGGGCCAGGCTCCCTCTGAAGGCCAGGCAAGGGGGTTTGCTGCCTCTTTCAGCTTTTGGTGGTTGTTGGCGATCTTTGGTGTTCCCGGCTCGTAGCTGCCTCAGTCCGCTCTCCGCCTCCGTCTTCACGTGGTCCTCTCCCTGCGTGTCCAAACCTCTCTCTTCTTCTGAGGACCCTGGCCACTGGGGTTAGAGCCTACCCTAGGGCAGTACCCTCTTGGCTTACCTTGGTGACATCCGCATATACCTTATTTCCGAGTAATAATAAGTGAGGTCACGTTCACGGGTACTGGGGATCGGGGTTTGACCACAACTTTTTGGGGAATACAATGAACCCCAACAGAAAAGCTCAGGGAGCTTGCCCACTGCTCTGCACTTGAGCTCTGGATCCCCCGTAGGCCAAGTACCAGCTCTGTGGCTTATCAAAGCGGTGTTCTTGAACATGTCTTGCTCCTGCTGCCCAGGGGGCTGCCCCCCCAGAATCAGGCACATTCCGCTACCCAGTCCAAGCCGCCCTGCAGAGAAGGGGGCATGGGGGGGGGATGACAGACGCATCCTGGGTGGAACACAGAACGTGAAGCCAGGGAAGAAGACTGTCCTACAAGGAAGATCCCGGATGATAAGGGCAGGACATGGGGTGCCCAGAGGGGAGAGAGCACAGGAACGAGGGTGGGGTACCAATCGGAAGTGACTATTTAAGCTAGGAGAGTTTGGAAGGAGCCAGAAAGAGGAGAACGGTACAGGAGCTGACTTGGGAAAGTCTGCAGGGTGGGAGCGAGCCCCCATGCATTCTCCTGGCATTCCCACTCCCGGGACGGATCCCCAAGTTGTCACAATACCTTGGTTCGGATTAAAGGATACACAAGCCATGTTGATCCCAAACAAAATAAAGCAGCTCGTCCTGTGCCTCGGGACCAGCAAGGCCCTGAGTGCTCGTGCTCTGTAACGGTTTCTGGTCGGGGCTTCTGGCCTCTGTCCTGCAGGCCCAGAGTCCCAGAAGGAGGCCCACCCCCTGAAGTGGTCTCCGCGGCAGTGTTTGGCTGTTTGCATTTCTTGACAAAGGAAATTTGTTGGGCTTAAGCTGCCAAGGGTCTGCATCTGGATCCTATGATGTTTGGCTTCGGGAGGGCTGAGCGCAGAACCGGCTCGGGGCCTCCACTAGCCTCCATGTAATTAACTTAAGTGCTCCGAAGATGAAAGCTCATTTGCCCGATCCCGGATTACGGCACGGGTCGGCCAAGGTAGGCAGAGCAGCCTGGACGAGTTCCCTCCCCGTACTGAGGTTTCCAGAGACACCCACCCTGGACACTGGAAGTCAGGAAGTTTGGGCATGTCGGAATTTATTAAATTTGCAGTTAAAAAAACACACACACAACAACAACCACCCCCAAACGAGTTCTGGATGCCAGCACGAGGAGGTTAAGTGGAAACATAACTCTACATAATGAAGTGGTTAATCATATTTCGCTTTAGAAACACTAATATCATAAATTGCCCTCATACTTTTGTGCTTCCAGCTTCAACAATAGAGCAGAGACATTAATTTCCTGGTTCGGTATAACTTCTGGGGCTTTCCTCCCCAGCCTCCTCCTCCCCTCCCTCCTCCTTGCCCCTTCACCCCCTCAGCTGGAGTGGGGAAGGTAGCTTTGATCCTGGATGCTCTGGGGGCCTGGGGGAGGTGGAGCGGGAGGGGGTGGGGATTCCTACAGGTGATTTTTCGGCCTGAATTCCATTGTGACAGCAATGATTTATTTTAACTACTAACCCAGGAAAGCAGGCGCCACCAGGATGAATACCTCCACTAGCCCCTAGCAGACTAATTTTACTGTTTATGAATCACTAATATGTTGAAGGAGAAAAAAAAAAAGAAAGAAAGAAAGAAAGAAAGAAAGAAAGGGAGTAGCATTTTAGATAACTCAGACGAAGGCTTGGAGAAAGTTCCCCACGATGCCCAAACAGTCCCACATGGGAAAGATGATTTTGGATTACAAGATAGAGAACACATGGGGTCCAGATAGCTGCCCCCCACGTCCGCAGCGGGCAGAGGCTACTGGCAGATGAAACACTTTCATCTCTCCCAGGGAGATAAACTGGCTGCTCTGGACGGTCCTCTTTATTTACAAAAGAAAATTAAATCCGTTTTAACACTTGCACCGTTCATAGGAAACACATGTCGGCTGATAATTGTTTTGAACTCGATTTCGAGAGCCAGGCCGCGCCACACTGGGCTGCTCTCGCGTTTTCACACTGGCTGGGGATGGCCCTGGAATTCGCCGAGAATTTCTTTGCAATTCCAGAGGCTCCGTGAGGGGACATTCCTGGGCCGAGCTGGCAGAAGAGTTCTGTTGGGCTTCCTGCCTCCTGGAGGAAAGCGCTTTCCCCTCACCCGGAGAGGGCTGACCTTGCGCCCCTTGCCTCCTCCCGCCCCCCCATCCTTATCAGGAGATTGGAAAGGATCAAAGGGACCCGAAGCCCTAATTGAGCCCAACGGGCTTCCCTCCCGCCTGGACGTTTTTGCAGAAAGAGAAATAAAAGGTTGGGAGATTTTCCCAGGAGGGCCTGATAGGGTTTTACAGCTGCAAGGAGGTATCCTCACGCTCTGGGATGTGCTTTTCAGATGTTAATAGGCACGTGAGCCCCTGGGGTTCTGGCGAAATGCAGATTCTGATTCCGGGAGCCCTGGAGTAGGGGAAGGGGAGACAGGGGCCTGGGAGTCTGCATTCCTTCTAACAGGCTCCTCTAGTGCTGCTGGTCCCAGTGCTCCGCTCCTCGGCTTCTCAGGGTTAGCAAGCGTCCCGTGGTTCTGGAACTCTCTCAGGCATCAGAAACCCCCGAAGGGTTTGTTAGAACGGATTCCTGATTGCACAGTAGACCTAGGGGGAGACCTGAGCATGTGTGTTTCCCATAAGCTCCCAGGTGATGCTGCTGGATTGAAAACCATTGTCCAAGACCCATGCCCTCTCTGGGGAAACTGAGGCACACTGATTTTTTTTTTCCCCCCTGAGGTGACACTGCTCCTGGGTGGTAGAGCCAGAGCCAGAACTCTAGTCCAGCACTTGTCCTTTTATCCATTTTCAAAGGTAGGAGAAGAAGAATGAGCCCATTTTTCCCTGGGGACCCCTCGCTGTCCAGGCATTAGCAATGGGGGCACAGTAGGACTGAAGATGAGTGTGCTTTGAAACACCCAGGCTGCTGTTTCTCCCCTGGGTATCAAGTCCTTCCTTTGCTCTGGGATGCCCTTCTCCCTCTCCTCCTGAATTACTCATTTTCAAAGCTCAGCATCAGTCTCGCTGCCTCCAGGCAGCTCTCCTTTCCTCTGGGCCCAGTCTGGTCCCTCAGCACCTCCCGCACCCTGATATCATCACGCATGCCACTTCCCTGCGGTGGTGGGGTCAGTCTCTGGGGGACGCCAGGGAACAGGACAGGGAAGGCAGGAGGCAGATATTTCCTGAATGAATGAATGTCTTCTCAGTGGCCTTCTTGCCTGCTGTGTGTCCTTGGATGGGTTACTTAACCTCTCTGAGGCTTGGTTTCCCCATCTGTAAAATAAAAATGCTAATGTCTAACCCGCAGGGTCACTTCTAATGGACATAATATTTGTAAAGGCGCCAGGCAGACTATCGGTAAGTGAAGAACCACTTTTTAAAAACTGTTATTTATTTATTTATTTACTTACTTACTTATTAATCTCTGCGCCCAACGTGGGGCTTGAACTCACAACCCTGAGGCCAAGAGTCGCATACTCTACCACTGAGCCAGCCAGACGCCCCACATTTATTGTTTGTGATGTTTTTATTATTCATCATTATTACTGCCTTCAGGTCAATTTTGTATCCTTTAAGTCAATCTTTTGACTGAGGTTTTGCCTTTCCTGATTCCGTTAACATGCAAATGTGTTCTGAGAAAGTTAGCGTCTTCACAAGAGGCAGGACTGACTCATGCTCGCTCAGCTCTTACGGTTTCCCCGGACAGTTTCCCCTGGCTGAGTCACGGAAGCCTCACAAACCCCCGGGGGGGGGGCAGGGCTAGCAAGCTGGGGCCTGGGGAGGTCGAGGCCCTTGCTCGTGTTCACAGGCTTTGTTTACCTCCAAGCTCCTCCAAGGGCAGCCGCTCGGGGAGCCGCCGGGAGGTGTGCCTCCCTGTGGCTCCCAGGACCACAGCTCTCCGGTCTGAGGCCACCACCTCCTTTCTAGCTCCGAAAGCAGCTCCTGCAGACAATCGCTTTGTACACTTCCAATGTGTTTTCCAGGGTTTGCTTTTCCTCCTCCCAAAGTTCAGTCCTCAGAGACCCTCGGCCTGAGCCTTCAGAACGTGCACCAGCCCGTAAAGGACCCCAGACATCCCTGGGTGAAGCAGGGACCCCCTGGCTCTGGGCTCAGGGTTTTCCAGGCTCGGCTCAGGGGCCGTTCTTCCCACCCCCGTCCTTTCACTGCTGTTCCCTGGCCAGAACCCCCAGGCCCCCCATGTCTCACTCCCTTCAAGTCTGCTCATACAGCCTCTGAGCAGAAGGCCTTCCCTGACCCTGACGGGAAACAGTGAGCACCACCTCTGCACCCATCCCCTCACCGCCTTATTTCCCTTCAGAGAGCTCACCACCACCCAGCTGATGTAGCCGTCTCTGGTTTGGGTGACTGCCCAGTGGAATACAAGCTCTGTGAGGGCAGAGACGGTTCTGTGCTGTTCTCTGCTCTTTTCCCAGTGTCCAGAACAGGGCTGGACCTGCTGCAAACACTCCATAAACATTTGTCACTGGAATGAATGAATAAATGAATGAGGCGGGCCATGTGAGTATCACTCTGCGTCCTCCACTCAGCGCCCTTGCCATGGGCATCTGGCACCCAGGTCCCCAGGGCTGGCTCTTTCCAGGCCCAGGGCTGGCTCCTGGCATCCGGGGTGGGTCAGGCACGAGCCGCACCCCAAAGGCAGTCCGGTAAAGGCAAGCCGGTCCTCAGGGTGACAAGTGGCGGCTACAGCACTGGAGAGGCATGCAGCAGGTCAAGGGCTTGGGAGTCAGGCGGACCTGAGTTCAAATCCTGCCTCTAGCATAAGTCAGCACTGCGGCCTTGGACTTAAATGTCAAGTGTCAGGTCCCCACTATTAAATGGGGAGGATACGAATGGTGACTTTGGTGGCGGGTCGTGACCCGGTATGAAAAGCGTCTGGTTTGTGGTGGGCACGCGATGCTTGGGGGCTACAGAGGTGGCACAAAGAGGGATACATTCAAATTCTGCCATGGTTAGAGGGGGCCGTGGGAGGCTTCTGAGAGGAGATGGAACTTGAACTTAAGGGCCTGCAGGCAGCTGAGGCAGAAGACAGAGCTGTAGTCTGAGTGTCTGGGTTCAAATCCTGGCCGTGACCGTTGGGTAACCTTGGGCACGTCACTTACACTCGCTGCGCCTCAGTGTCCCGGAGTCATAACATGGGGTTCAGTCTAGCAAGCTCACGGTAAGTGTTGGCAGCTCTCGTTGTCGTTATCCTCGTGGGCAAAGGGAGGAGGCGTGGCTAAGCAGCGGCAGGCTCCGGGGGGGCTGCAGGGCTGGCCATATAGAGCTCATGCGGGATTGAGGGTGAGCCTGGGACAGGTGGTCCTGGGAACCGACAGAGGGACCCTCCCTCTATGAAATGGGGGGAAGGCCCTCTCGATTCCTCATGGGAACCAGGAGTGGACGCTGGGTCTTGCACCTGGTTGGCCAGGGAGACATTTGGCTTCCAGTCCTTCCCCAAACCCTCCCTTTTGGCTCTTGGAACCACGAGAGAAACAACCACAGCTCGGGTGGGCCTCGGTGATGGCGGAAGCAGGGGGTCTTCTGCGGGGCCGTGGGAGGCACGAGCTGCTAGTTCCCTCGTGCAGATGAAAGAGAGGCTCCGAGAGAGGCTCACCTGGGTTTTGCCCAGGCTCCGGTTTCCTGCCCGCATCCCTCCCCTGCTGTCTCTCGGCACATACAGAGGCGAGTCCCCGAGACCCGGAGGAAGGCGGGAGCCTGGTTCCCGGACACAAAAGCCCCGGTGTAAAGGGCTTGAACCTTCCCTAATTTTTTTTTTTTTTAATGTTGGTTTTTCCTATGGTTTGTGTTTTGCTTTCTTAGAGGCTGCAGAATAAGGTCTCCTTCCTTAGTCAAAGATCTCTTTTCGCGTTGGCAATGCCTGGTGGTTCCTCCCCCCACTCAGCAGGCCGGGGGAGCCCGAGGCCCTGTCCTGTGCGTTCGTGCATGGCGGGTGCCCGTGAGCAGCTCCGGGAACTTAGAGTCCCTCCCTGAGACAGAGGGCTCCTGACTCCTGCCTCCCATCCCAGGCCTCTTCCTTACAGCAAAGACTCATCTCTTTACGAACGAGAACAGGGCGGGAAAGCCCAGCAGACTTGGCCTTGAGTGGCTCTTCTTCCACGTCTGGGCTATGGGGACTGGGCAGGTCACCGAGTAGGTCTGGTCCTTGTCTGCAAACACGGGGATCGTATGAAGACTTCACTGGGTAGTTCCGAGGATTAAATAAGACGATCCGTACAAAGTACTTAACACAGGGTGGGGGGCATAGAGCAAGTGTTACTAGCAACCATAGGAGGAATTCTGATTATCGGTGACAACTCTCTTGGGCGGGCAGGAAAAGGTGCCCTGAGGTCTCACGTCGCCCTAGCTGAATGGCCTCGGGTCTCTATGTTTAATTAAATCTCTGTCCTGAGGTGGCGGCCAGGATCGGCAGTCTTGTGTTGAGGGTCGCAGACTCACGCACAGAAGGGGCCGGAGAGGAAGGATCAGGGAGTGAGGCTGGTGGGGGTGATGGCCTGTCTGAAGCGGGGCTTCTGCCAGCCTCGACCAGCATGGAGTGCGGGCCCAGGGAAGCCAGCACTTCCCATTACTTTTTTTTTTTTACAACTTCTACTTTTTATTTAATTAATTTTTTATTTTTTTAAAGATTTTATTTATTTATTCAACAGAGATAGAGACAGCCAGCGAGAGAGGGAACACAAGCAGGGGGAGTGGGAGAGGAAGAAGCAGGCTCATAGCAGAGGAGCCTGATGTGGGGCTCGATCCCATAACGCCGGGATCACGCCCTGAGCCGAAGGCAGACGCTTAACCTCTGTGCCACCCAAGCGCCCCTATTTTTTATTTTTTCTTAAGATTTTATTTATTCATTTGACAGAGAGAGAGAGAGAGAGAGAGAGAGAGCATGTGCAGGGAGGAGGGGCAGAGGAAGAGAGTCTTCTAGCTGACTCTGTACTGAGCACAGAGCCCGGGGCTTGATCCCCGGACCCTGAGATCATGACCTGAGCCAAAACCAAGAGTCGGTGGCTCAACCCACTGAGCCACCCAGGTGCCCCCACCACTTCCAATTTTGAACCTTAATACCTCTTCAGAAGCTCTGTCTTCAAAATATAGTCCCATTTTGAGGTACTGAGAGTGAAGACTTCGGTATGTGAACTCGGGGTGGGCAGTGAGGGGACACAATTCAGCCCATGATGGCCACTAATGCAAATTCTTCTGGAAACACTGTCTGAGTCACACACCAGGATCCGTGGCTGCTGTCTGAAGTGAGTCACCGGAAACGTGTTTGTCCGGGTACTGAGGTCTAGATGCAGAAAATCGGCTAATTCTCGTGAGCTGATTCTCCTGTCCATTTTGCACTTTTTTCCTAAAAGTCAGATTCCGGTGGGCTGAGGGTGCTATCGACCGGTTCCTGCTGCGGGCGTGATTAGCAGCCTGGCTCGGATCTCAGGGACGAGGAGCTGGCTGAAATCCTGTAAATCAGCAGTTTACTGCCCGCTGCTCCCCGGGAGAACACGGTCTCCTTATCTGTTTGCAGAGGATCAGCTGGGGGTGAGGGGGGCTGGGAGGTGGGGAGGGGTGG
>NC_048228.1:104512218-104514994 GCF_002007445.2 Ailuropoda melanoleuca
GGAACATGGTTCTGTCCCCCTCCAGCCCAGACGACCACCTTCCTGGTTTGGTGACCGTCCTTCCCGATCTTTAGTTCAACACCTAGAGATGTACCTACGTGTATCAGTCGATGTTTATAAACAAGAATAAGATCATGTGTGCGAAGCCACATAGCATGAGGTTCCCTGGCAAGCGGCAGCCTTGGGACTGTGGTAGTCTGCCTCCAGAACTCGACATTTAACCACTCCTGGACTGCTTGCCATCTGCTGCTTTGTAACCTTTTATATTTTGTTGTTGTTGTTAACGCGTTATCGGGACTCTCTGTGTTAATCCACACCAATACCATGGTTCTTACTGGTTGATACTCAATTTTATTTTTATTTCTTATTTATTTTTAAAAAAGATTTTTATTTATTTGAGAGCGAGAGAGAGAGAGAGAGAGAGAGAGAGGGAGTGAGCACGAGCAGGGGGAAGGGGCAGAGGCAGAGGGAGAAGCAGACTCCCCGCTGAGCAGGGAGCCCCAGCACTCTGGGATCATGACCTGAGCTGAAAGCAGATACTCAAATGACTGAGCCACGCAGGTGCCCAATACGCTGTTTTAAATTGGGAAAGATTTTAAATGCTGGTATTCCAGTTTTTACACTGGCTTCTGGCTTCCCCAGGAATGGGCTGGAGACCTGACATTGAAAGCAGTCCCTGCCCAGTGATCTGCCAGCAGATCATCTGTATGATGGGGAAACCCTTGACATGACTTTTCATCCTATTTTTCTGAATTTCGGCAACTCTCACTCTTCTGCTCATTAATCCTCATTCCCCAGTGCTTTCCATTTCTCTGAGGGGAAAGGAGAAAGGCTGGCTAGAGCCTGACCTGTGGAAGGCCTCACTACCTCCCCAAACCCTCCTCCCATGACTCCACTTTGCTCTGTCTGTCTATCCAGACACACTGCCCTCTCTGCCATTGCTCCAATCACACTGGGCATGCCTTGGCCACAGGGCCTTTGCACTGGCTGTTTCCTATGCCAAGAATTCTCTTCCTTTGAATATTTGCTTGGCTAACTCCCTCACCGCCTCAAGTCTTGCTCAGCTCTCATCCTCAGCTACCCTGTATTTAGGATATAACTCCCCCAGTAACCTTGAAGGCACTGCCAATCTCATTTACCCACTCGATTTTCCCCTTAGCACCTGCTCCCCTACCATATTCTATAATTCACTCACTATGCCTACTGTTGTCTATCTCCTTCCACTAGAATGCAATCTCCACCCCAGAGGAATTTTGCGCGTTGTTTGCCTAAAACAATCCTGGCCATAGTAGAAACTCAATGTATATTTCTTGGATGAATGAATACATTTAAACAAAGCCCATTTTCCCAGATCCCCAGGGGTCTGAGAGTTCATCTAAACCAAACTCCAGGGGCACCTGGGTGGTTCAGTCAGTTAAGCATCTGCCTTCGGCTCTGGTCATGATCTCAGGGTCCTGGGATGGGAGCCCCGTGATGGTCTCCCTGCTCAGCAAGGAGCCTGCTTCTCCCTCTCCCTCTGCCGCTCCCCCTGCCTGTGTGTGTGCTCTCTCTCTGTCAAATAATAAATAAAATCTTAAAACAAACAAACAAACAAACAAACAACAAGCTCCTATCCCATGGTGAAATTTCCATTCTCCATTCCCACTGGGATACAAAATACACGAGGGAGAAACCCCTTAACACCCTGGGCTCTACTCGAAGACATGAAGGCACACCATGTGGCACAGGGTCTGACCTGTGGTAGGTGCTCAAAAACGTCATCCTCTTTCCTTTCCCTGGGAAATGCATCTTTCAGAGCACCTGGTGGGGGTGGCTGCTCTGGAAGAATGGTCTAAGGCCCTCGAGACAGTGGATGAGACAACGCAGCGAGCACCTGCTGTGAGCTGAGCGTGTCCCCCTAAATCCGTATGTTGAAGTCTTAACCCCCAGCTCCTCAAAATATGATTATCTTTGAAGAGATGGTGTTTAAAGAGGTATCGAAGGTTAAATGAGGTCATCAGTGTGAGCCGTAATCCAATCAGGAGGAGTTCAGGACGCAGATGCACACAGAAGGACCACCACGTGCGGACCCGGGGTGAAGACGGCCGTCCAGGCACCAAGGAGAGAGGCCTCAGGGGAATCCAACCTGCTCACATGCGGACCCCAGACTTTCAGCGTCCAGACTATGGGAGAAGTAATGTCTGTCGGTTAAGCCTCCAGTCATCCTGGGTTTCGATGCGGCTGCCTGAGCAGACTCAGGTTGTGGTACAAGCCACGAACGGGGGGGGCTGACTTCCTTTTATTGAGCTGCCATTTTACAAATGAAGGCCTTGTGGTTCCGAGAGGTGAGGAGCCTGCTCAGCGCCCCCCAGCCGGCTTCCGAGCCCACCTCCAGCTCCCAAACCCCAGGCCCTTTGCATTGCATCCGTCATGGCTGGAGCTAGGTCCCAAAGCAGAAGCGGGCAGAGAAACACCTTTGCCAGGGAGCTGGACCAGGAGAACACCCCACACGCCCGCCTGCTCCCAGCCAGCTCCTTCCCGGATCAGAAGTCTCCACCCACTCGGGAGGGTGTCTTTCTCTCCGGGGCGCTTTGGGGAGGGTGCGTGCCGATTCCACCCAGCACCCCGGCTCCATGGGCCTTGTGATTACTCTGAAACCAGCCCTCATGAGAGCAGCTCCAGGAATAAATCCTGAAGACGTTTATCCTGAGAATTCCAGGCCTAATTTACGGCTTCTACAAGCAGCACCGGCTCACCAGCCATTAGCGTCGTTATAAGCAGAACAGCGTCTCCAGGT
>NC_048228.1:104515327-104676755 GCF_002007445.2 Ailuropoda melanoleuca
GAGAGAGAGAGAGAGAGAGAGAGAGAGGGAGTGAGCACGAGCAGGGGGAATGGGCAGAGGCAGAGGGAGAAGCAGACTCCCCGCTGAGCAGGGAGCCCCATGAGGGGCTCGATCCCAGCACTCTGGGATCATGACCTGAGCTGAAAGCAGATACTCAAATGACTGAGCCACGCAGGTGCCCACTACTCTGTTTTAAATTGGGAAAGATTTTAAATGCTGGTATTCCAGTTTTTACACTGGCTTCTGGCTTCCCCAGGAATGGGCTGGAGACCTGACATTGAAAGCAGTCCCTGCCCAGTGATCTGCCAGCAGATCATCTGTATGATGGGGAAACCCTTGACATGACTTTTCATCCTATTTTTCTGAATTTCGGCAACTCTCACTCTTCTGCTCATTAATCCTCATTCCCCAGTGCTTTCCATTTCTCTGAGGGGAAAGGAGAAAGGCCGGCTAGAGCCTGACCTGTGGAAGGCCTCACTACCTCCCCAAACCCTCCTCCCATGACTCCACTTTGCTCTGTCTGTCTATCCAGACACACTGCCCTCTCTGCCATTGCTCCAATCACACTGGGCATGCCTTGGCCACAGGGCCTTTGCACTGGCTGTTTCCTATGCCAAGAATTCTCTTCCTTTGAATATTTGCTTGGCTAACTCCCTCACCGCCTCAAGTCTTGCTCAGCTCTCATCCTCAGCTACCCTGTATTTAGGATATAACTCCCCCAGTAACCTTGAAGGCACTGCCAATCTCCTTTACCCACTCGATTTTCCCCTTAGCACCTGCTCCCCTACCATATTCTATAATTCACTCACTATGCCTACTGTTGTCTATCTCCTTCCACTAGAATGCAATCTCCACCCCAGAGGAATTTTGCGCGTTGTTTGCCTAAAACAATCCTGGCCATAGTAGAAACTCAATGTATATTTCTTGGATGAATGAATACATTTAAACAAAGCCCATTTTCCCAGATCCCCAGGGGTCTGAGAGTTCATCTAAACCAAACTCCAGGGGCACCTGGGTGGTTCAGTCAGTTAAGCATCTGCCTTCGGCTCAGGTCATGATCTCAGGGTCCTGGGATGGGAGCCCCGTGATGGTCTCCCTGCTCAGCAAGGAGCCTGCTTCTCCCTCTCCCTCTGCCGCTCCCCCTGCCTGTGCGTGTGCTCTCTCTCTGTCAAATAATAAATAAAATCTTAAAACAAACAAACAAACAAACAAACAACAAGCTCCTATCCCATGGTGAAATTTCCATTCTCCATTCCCACTGGGATACAAAATACACGAGGCAGAAACCCCTTAACACCCTGGGCTCTACTCGAAGACATGAAGGCACACCATGTGGCACAGGGTCTGACCTGTGGTAGGTGCTCAAAAACGTCATCCTCTTTCCTTTCCCTGGGAAATGCATCTTTCAGAGCACCTGGTGGGGGTGGCTGCTCTGGAAGAATGGTCTAAGGCCCTCGAGACAGTGGATGAGACAACGCAGCGAGCACCTGCTGTGAGCTGAGCGTGTCCCCCTAAATCCGTATGTTGAAGTCTTAACCCCCAGCTCCTCAAAATATGATTATCTTTGAAGAGATGGTGTTTAAAGAGGTATCGAAGGTTAAATGAGGTCATCAGTGTGAGCCGTAATCCAATCAGGAGGAGTTCAGGACGCAGATGCACACAGAAGGACCACCACGTGCGGACCCGGGGTGAAGACGGCCGTCCAGGCACCAAGGAGAGAGGCCTCAGGGGAATCCAACCTGCTCACATGCGGACCCCAGACTTTCAGCGTCCAGACTATGGGAGAAGTAATGTCTGTCGGTTAAGCCTCCAGTCATCCTGGGTTTCGATGCGGCTGCCTGAGCAGACTCAGGTTGTGGTACAAGCCACGAACNCGCGAACAGGGGGGGGCTGACTTCCTTTTATTGAGCTGCCATTTTACAAATGAAGGCCTTGTGGTTCCGAGAGGTGAGGAGCCTGCTCAGTGCCCCCCCAGCCGGCTTCCGAGCCCACCTCCAGCTC
Organism: Ailuropoda melanoleuca; assembly: GCF_002007445.2. Lineage (NCBI taxonomy): Eukaryota > Metazoa > Chordata > Mammalia > Carnivora > Ursidae > Ailuropoda > Ailuropoda melanoleuca. Next base: position 104,517,329 of record NC_048228.1, read on the forward strand.
CCAAACCCCAGGCCCTTTGCATTGCATCCGTCATGGCTGGAGCTAGGTCCCAAAGCAGAAGCGGGCAGAGAAACACCTTTGCCAGGGAGCTGGACCAGGAGAACACCCCACACGCCCGCCTGCTCCCAGCCAGCTCCTTCCCGGATCAGAAGTCTCCACCCACTCGGGAGGGTGTCTTTCTCTCCGGGGCGCTTTGGGGAGGGTGCGTGCCGATTCCACCCAGCACCCCGGCTCCATGGGCCTTGTGATTACTCTGAAACCAGCCCTCATGAGAGCAGCTCCAGGAATAAATCCTGAAGACGTTTATCCTGAGAATTCCAGATCTAATTTACGGCTTCTACAAGCAGCACCGGCTCACCAGCCATTAGCGTCGTTATAAGCAGAACAGCGTCTCCAGGTCCCAGAGCATAAATACCGGCTGTCGACTGGGCAGGGAGGGGGTGCGGCACCTCAGGGTTGGGGCAGGGGTGAGGGGAGGCTCTGCCGTGCCGCCAGTTACCTGCCAGCCCCCTCCAGAAGATGTGAGGCCGCTCTTAATCAACTTCCACCCAAGAAGGGATTTAAACCTAGTCAGCCCCCAGGACAGCATCAGGCCCCGAATTTACTGACAGCAATTTGTAGACCCGGGTAGAAACCCATAAACAAAGCCAATTAGGAGGGCCTTCTGTCTTGTTAGACAAAGGTGCACAAAAGGCCAGTCTGAGGCACCGCTGTTAGCCACCGTTGCCACAAACACGTCTGGATTCCTGGGAAAATGCTGCAGGGTTCAGTTACTTGGGGCAGCCCGGGAGTGCCTCGGGAACCCCGAGAAGGGGAGTGGAAGGAGGAGACAGACCTGGACATGAGCCCTTGTTCCTTACACACAGATGGAGGACAGTGGGCAGGGCAGGTAAACTTTCGCAGTGACTGATCATTCAGGGTTGGGGGTGGGGTCTTACGTGGACACAGTAGGTCCCCATACATACAAGCTCCTCTTCCTGGTACATTTTTCTTTCTAGAACCCTCATCCTTCCACCCTGCAAGTGAATGTCATTATTAATCAGTAATTGATTGATGCATTCATTCACTGCTCAGCACATTGATTAATTCAGCAAAAGTGTGCTGTGCTCCATTAGGCAGGGCAATATTCTAAGAATTAGGCCCTTCCCTTATCGTTTGAATGCTGTTCTTCGAGGACAGTATCGGCAGGTGGGGAGGCAGAGTGGAGCATGAGAAGACAGACACTCCAGTTTCCTCAATCCCAACACGGGGGTGGTGCCTGCCTGGCACGCAGTGTGCAGTCCCCTTTGGACATGTTCCTTATGTTTACTGTCATTTGTCCCCACTGGGATGTAAGCTCCATGAGAGCAGGGATGTCTGTTTTATTCGCGAATGTGTCTGCAGAGCCTAGAGCAGTGCCAACATAGCAGGTGCTCAATAAATATTTGTCGAATGAATAGATAACATTAATAATAACTCCTGAGCAGCTTTCATGGTAAGAACGTGTATGTCAGCCCCTCCCCTTTTCAACAGGACCTGGAAAACCTGCTCTTCATCCTAACCCCCGTCTCTACAGCATGAAAAGCCCCACTGGTTATTGCTGTTCTGAAAAGCTCTTAATCGACTCCACCTCCTCTCTGAGCCATTTCTTCGACTTTCCCTAAATACATGGCCTGGCCTGTTCACCAAGGACAAAGAAATCTATGGGAGCACGTCTGCTCTGAAGATTGCCTAGGAGCACTTGCTAAAGCACCTGCCGGAAGTCCTGTGCTGACCACGCCCACGTCTCCTTCATGGCCACGCCCATCTCATCTTCCACTCACTTCCAGTAAGCAATCTCTACACGCAAGTTGGGGCTGGAGCTCAGGGCCCCATGATCCAGTCTCGTGCTCTGCCCAGTGAGCCAGCCAGACGCCCTGGGTTCTTTTCTTTTTTCTTTTCTTTTCTTTTCTTTTCTTTTCTTTTCTTTTCTTTTCTTTTCTTTTCTTTTCTTTTTTTCTTTCTTTCTTTCTTTCTTTCTTTCTTTCTTTCTTTCTTTCTTTTCTCTTCCTTTTTTTCTTCCTCTTCTTCCTCCACCTCCTTCCTCTTCCTCCTCCCATTCTTCTTCTTCTTCTGATTTTTTCATCTATTTGAGAGAGAGCATAGAGGGAGGGGGAGAGGGCGAGGGCGTCTCAAGCAGACTCTATGCTGAGCACAGAGCCCCACGGGGCTGGGGGGGAACCGTGCAGGCTCAAGGCCATGACCCTGAGATCATGCTCTGAGCAGAAATCAAGACTCCTGCACTCAATTGACGGCTCCACCCAGGCGCCCTGGCCTATTTCTTTATAATAGTCTATTTTTTTCTTTACGAGCTTGTACTAGTTTACGTATACAATTTTGTGTCCTGTTTCTATAATAAATGATCTTACATATTATCCATTTCTTTATAATGATTTTGTAAATCTCGTTCTTAATGGATGTATAATAATCCATGGTGTGCATGTTCCATCATTTCTTAACTAGTCCTCAGTTTTTGGACATGAAGTTGTTTCCTATAACAGTTGGGTGATGAATAACTGTGCATAATTTGTTGCCTGCATTTTGACCTATTTCCTTAGGTTTGATTGCTCTAAGTAGCTATATAAAAGGTGAGAGATCACCAATCTTTTTATTTTTCAGTAGTGACAAAATATAAGAATTACCATTTTAACTGTTTTTAAATGTGCTCTACAGTGGCGTTCAGTACATTCACATCATTGTGCAATCATGGCCACCATCCAGAAGTTTTCCAACTTCCCCAAATCAAACTTTGTATCCACTAAATACTGACTACCATTTCCCCTCCCTGCTTGTGGCACCCACCATTCTACTTTCTATCTGTGTGAGTTTGACTACTCTAGAGACCTCATATAAATGGAACCATACAGTGTTTGTCCTTTTGTGCTGGCTTCATTCACTTAGCATAGTTCCTTCAAGGTCCATTCGTGTCGTAGCATGTGTTACAATTCCCTCCCTTTTACGTGGAGAAAACGGAACCCTTGTACCCAATTGGTGGGAGTGTACATTGGTGCACCCATTATGGAAAACAGTATGGCGGTTCCTCAAAAAATTAAAAATAGGGCTACCATACGGTCCAGAAATCCCACTTTTAGGTATATATCTGAAGGAAAGGAAATCAGAGTATATCAGATATCTGCATTCCCATGTTCATTGCAGCATTAGTCACAGCAGCCAAGGTATGGAAACAGCCTCGGTGTTGGAAACAGACGAATGGATAAGGAAGATGTGAGATATATATATATATATTTTTTCAGCCATAAAAAGAAGGAATTCTGCCATTTATGATAATGTGGATAAATCTAGAGGGATTCTGCTAAGTGAATAAGTCACACAGAGAAAGATAAATACCGTATGGTATTATATGTGGAATCTAAAATGAAAAAAAAAGTCAAAGTCATAGAAAATAGAGAGTAGAATGGTGGTTGCCAGGGGCTGGGGGTCAGAGAAATGGGGAGATGTTGGTCAAAGGGTATAGACTTCCAATTATAAGATAAATAAAGCCTGAGGATCGGAAACACAGCATGGCCACTAGAGTTCATCCTGTACCGTGTACTTGAAACCTGCTGAGAGAGTAAGAACTTAAGTGTCCTCCCCTTTCCTCCCCCACACACAAAGTAACTATGTGCGGTGATGGACGGGCTCATGAACTTGATTGTGGGAAATATTTTGCAACGTATATCAAATCATTACATTGTACCCTTTATATACAATTTCATTTGTTAATTATACCTCTATAAAGCTGGAAAAGCAAAACAAGGCAAAACAAAATGAAAGAGAAACTGAAAGCAATGTCTTGATCACAAGGAGGAATGATAAGGGCCAATCGAATCCCATTCTTGGGGAAGAAAATCCTCTGTCAGCTACACTATATTCACATGTGGGGGACCAGCAGTCAGCCTTAGGTCAATAGCTGATCAATATTCTTATGTTTCTAGTTGAACTATTAAAAAGTTGTTTAAAAAAGAATTTCCAGGGCATCTGAGTGGCTCAGTCCGTTAAGCGTCTGCCTTCCCGCTCAGGTCGTGATCCCAGGGGCAAGGGGTGAAGCCTGGCACTGGGGCTCCCTGCTCAGCGGGGAGTCTGCTTCTCCCTCTGCTGCTCCCCCTACTTGAGCTCCCTCTCTCTCTCCTTCAAATAAATAAAAAAAAACTCTTAAAGAAAAAGAATTTTCTTCCTTTTTAAGGCTGAGTATTCCATTGTACGTATAGACCGCATTTTGTTTATTCATTCGCGCATCCATGGACGTTTGGACTGTGTTCACCTCTTGGCTACGGTGCGTAGCGCTGCTGTGAACACTGGTGTGCACCGATCTTTCAAATACTCTTGATAAGCTTTACCATCCGGAAAAGTTACACCAGTGTGCGTGTCCCCTTGCAGTGGGCATATTGCACCCATGTTACTATAGGCAGCATTTGAGGGCGATTTTAAAAATAAAAGACCAGTGAATGCTGAAGGGGGTGCTGTAATTAACTTCAAAGTAGGAAAAGGCTTTTATCTCCTTACTCACCCTTCCAATCACCTCTCCACCCCACTCATCCACCTGTCCGTCCTTCCACCGCCCCATCTGTTCTATTATTTCCACTTCGGACTTCCTGGAACTCTCATGGACTTGTTTATACTACAACAGAATAGAAAGAGAAGAATAAGGATCTTTCTCTCTGTCCTTTATTCCTCCAGGGACATCGGAAAGGTAATGTTTTATTAGGCTCTGAGTCATCCCCTCGCTCCCTAGCCCTGGTCTCCAGTCTTTTTGAAATCACTCCACTGCATCTTTTCCGTGGGGGTTAAATGTCCCTCTGTCCTGGCACAGCCCAGCTTCCAGCACATTAGGAAACGATGTTTACTTGTGAACATGGACTTTCAGCCCCACCAAAGTGCAGCCCTATCTATGTTCTTTATCAGGCTGGGGGGTTGGCGAGGCAACTGCCAGTGGTCCTGGGTGGCTTTTAGGGGGCATGTTGCAGAGGAGTTCCTAAACTTTGAAATATCTCCCCTTGGCAGGCAGCCCTTTGGGCCTGGAGCTAGCAGAATTAGGAGGCATTGACAACGATTTAAGGCTTGTTTTACATCTGCAATGCTCCTACTCTGTAAAGGGAGATGGGGGTGGGTGTTTATATGTGTGTGTTTTTTTTTAAGATTTTTAAAAATGTATTTATTTGGGGACGCCTGGGTGGCTCAGTCGTTAAGCACCTGCCTTAGGTTCAGGGCGTGATCCCAGAGTCCTGGGATCGAGCCCCACATTGGGCTCCTCTGCTGGGAAACTGCTTCTTCCTCTCCCACTCCCCCTGCCTGTGTTCCCTCTCTTGCTGGCTGTCTCTCTCTTTGTCAAATAAATAAATAAAATCTTTAAAAACAAATGTATTTATTTGACACAGAGAGAGAGAGAGAGAGAGAGTGGCAGGCAGTGGGAGAAGCAGGCTCCCCGCTGAGCAGGAATCCCAGTGTGGGACTCCAGGACCCTGGGATTGTGACCTGAGCCCAAGGCAGACGCCTAACTGCTTAACCTACTGAGCCATCCAGGTGCCCCTGTGTTTTCATGTAAATGTAAATGACAGGCATATTGTACGGGGCATTTCCATGAAAAGAATACAACACCATAATATTTACAGCTCTATCAATTCCCTAGAAACCACTCTAAAATAGACACAGGAAGAGAGCCCCTCTCAAACAAACAGAATAAATAATGAGAAAAAAAGCATTTTAGAGTTAGGTCTAATTGGAATCTAAAATGAAGTCAGCAACAACAAGCCAGCCCCAAAGTGGGCTTAATGAATAATTAGACTTAAAAAAAAACTAGTTTCTTAGCTAAAAACAAAGCGAAGAGAAAGGTTCGCGGTCATTGAGCTGCTGTTCACATCTTAGAAAGCAGACACTTTCAGAGACTGAGGGAGGTCGGTGCGTCCAGTCGGCTGGATCCTGACTTCCCTGCGGAACCGGGGTCCTCGGGCTTCAGGCAGGTGGCCCCACACTTGAGAGGGGCATCACCGCGTGGCTGAGGTGTCTCAGTCCAGTGGGCACTTTGGAGAGAAGTCCTTTCCTAGGACCTAGCTCAGGATCAAGGTGACAACAGGGCTAAAGGGGTTCAGCCTGGGAGACAAGAGCCGTGCGCCCTCACTACCTCCCAGCTTCCACCTGCAGGGGGGAGCTCCCGGCTCCTACCTCTGTTGGCGACCCCTGGCCACTGGTGACCTTGGTGCATCGTGCCCCGTCGGGCTTCAGGAGACAGTACACAGGGAGTGTGTATTTTAGAAACACGACTTTACTCCCTCTCATTGCTCCCTTTGCTAAGAACTCACCCGGCTTTCCTGGGGCTGTTTCAGTCTTTCCTGCCCAATGATCAAAAAGAAAAAAAGAAAAAAAAAAACTTAGTTGATTTGAATTTTCTCTTTTCTCTATCTCCATCTCTGGAGAAAATGGGACTGAGGTGGGACTGTGCTTGCCCTCTGAGAGCCCACATCTTCCCCTCATCCCACCGGGGACAGGCTGCCACAGCAGAACATTTCCAGAACTTTCTGTAAAGGCCCTTAGCTAACCCTTCGGAGATTCTCACAACCACTGCTACTCCAGGGGAGGAAACTTCTTTCCTGGAGGTGGAGTTATCAGCCTCCCATGGGTGACAAATGTCACAGCTGTCCTCAGGAATGGAACCTCCCGAACGGTGGCCCCATGCCAGAGGAAAGCAACTTTGTCAACACACTCACATGTTGTGGTCGTACCCTTCACGTTGGTCTCTTTCATCCCTTTCTCAATTTAACTCTAGAAGTGTTCTATTCTTTAGTGTTTTTTAATTCCCTCTTTCCTTCTCTCTTGTCTCATTCTCAAATTCTTAAATAAATGTTACTTGTAATTGTGGATTCCTTACGAGTAGGATCATATCTGTCTGTCTTAAGTCTTTCCAAGTGCCTGGCCTCCCTCCCCACAGAAAGAAGCTCTGGCTTGATAAGCATTTCCTTGGCATTTCCAGCCGGGGAGCCTCCTTCAGCCGACCCCGTTGGCAGGAGAGGGGCTCCCTCTCTGCTTGTGGTGCAAGCAGGCGCTGGGGTGTGGGCGCTTTCCTGGGGGAATATTTACGTTTAAATCGGCTGCAAGAATGAAGCCCATGGAAGTGCCAGGGATGTTTTGCCTTTGAGGTTAAAAACCTCTTACGTTGGTATTACTGCTTCTGAGCCACAAGTAGTAAAGACTGCAGAAATATATTTTCACGGGCAGGAAAACCCCAGGCTAAAATGTAAATGCCCTGCCTGAGGGCACTGCTCGCTCAGGCTTTGGAGAACCAAGATGTGGGAGGGACTCACCGCTGATCGCTTTAAAACATGCTTATTGCTCTCGGAAAAAAGTCTTTGCTAAATTCTTCAGATTCTCGAAGCAAAAACGCCTGTGCTGCATTAACACTCCCACCCCCGCCACTGCCCCTGACTCTGGTCACTTCCCCAGCATGTCTACTCTTTCCCTGGAAGACGGGAGATTCTTCCTCCTCTTCGTTTGTGCAACTCAAGGGGGCAATTAGGAAAAGCTGTAATTACTGAAAATATCAGAATAGCTTCACTACTGGGGACACATGATTCCTAACTCCATAGCTGTTTCCGGCAATCTCTTCTCACTCTTCCTACCCTCCTAAAAGTCCACTGCTGAAGTCTGTCTTTTAGCCATTTTGCGTTGAGTTTGATATGCGTGTGGCTGACAACAAAAGAAAAGGTCTTAGGAAACATACTTTGCAAAACACAGACCGCCCTTTGCAAGATGAAAGGGGTGTGTTCGGCCAGTGAGCTCCGGGGCGGGATGGTAGTTCTCAGGTTCCACACAAGAGGGCGCTTTGGGACCCCCCATTGCACACAACCCTGAGCCTCGCAGGGGGCTGAGTGGGGGTAAATTTTAGTAAAAGTGTTTCATGTCCAGGCCTGCTTTTTCTTGGCAAAATGACTTCGGACCACAGTTAAGAGATAGTTATATTCCTGCACGTTTCTTGCCTTACTTGTACATTTATCTTCCGTGGCTCAGTTTCTCAGAGCTAGAGCCTTCGAAGGAAGGAGTTAGTGCTGTCCAACACACCTGGATCGTTTGCACAGCCGGAGTCCAGTGAAGTCGGAAATGGCCGCGATTGTCATCCCATCTCGAAACGTAACCAGGTGGTAAAGGTTCCAACGCGAACCCTGCCTCCTTCCTGTTTGTTCTTATCTCATTCAAACCCTGTCCATCCCTACCCTCTGCCCCAGACTCAGTCTCTGAGGTAGAGCTGAGCCGGGCTTTGAGAGAAGAGACAATCTGATTGAATTCATTCCCACCGAGACATGAATTAATCACATTATGCCTTCCTTAACCCTTTCAGAATTAAAAACAAAACGAAACAAAAGAACAAAACTTAATTCCAGAGAAGGTGCCAAATTTTAGGCTGTAGTTGATAGAATGCAAACATTGGTTTGGATACAAGTCATTATGTTAGACAGATGTGGGCTCAAATCCAGATCTTATCATAGGGTGACACTGGGACAGCCACTTTTCGATCATGTACTCAGTAAATAGTTATTGAGTGCCTACTGTGTACAAGGCACCAGGGATCCAAGGATGGGCAAAACCAGACAGGGACCCTCTTCCCAGGAACTATAGTCTAGGGGGAGAGGGAGATGTAAATCAGGAATAGAAACGCAGGTAAATTCACAACTGAGGTAAGTGCTGCTCTGGTGGTTACCAGTGATGTTGTCCAGATCTGTTCCCCCATTCCTCGTCAGACACGCGGCAGGACCGCACTTTCCTTCCCCTTTAAGGTTAGATGTGGCCATGACTTGCTTTGGCCAATGAGATGTGAGTCATGCATCGGAGTGCTGACTGGGAACTTTAAGACATCTGCCACGTTCCCTCCCCACTGCTCTGGTCCACGTGGGAGCAGGTGTCGAGATGAAGCTTCTGTGAGGCCTGGGCCCCAGGGTGACCACGAGAAGCTAGCCCTGCGCCCCGCAACCCTGCCAGCCCGCAGCAAACATGTCACATGAGAGAGAAATAAAGCTCTGAGAAACCGCTGAGATTTGGGGCTTGGTTCTTGCTGCAGCAGAGCCTGGCCTATCCTGACTGATACAGCTCTGGTAGACAGGTACGTGGTGCCATAAAAGTGAATAATAGGGGAATGCTCTGGGCAGAGGAGGGCAGAAGGTAAGAGAATGTCTCCGAAGATACATCTGAGCCGTGATCTGGGGAAGATAGGGAGGAGTCCAGGAGGAAAAGCATCCCAGGTTTTGAACTGGGGGTAGAAATGTAGATGGAGGGCATCTGGGTGGCTCAGCTGGTTGAGCGTCTGCCTTTGGCTCAGGTCATGATCCCAGCATCCTGGGATCAAGTCCCACATCGGGGTTCCAGCTCATCAGGGAGTCCACTTCTTCCTCTCTCTGCCCCTCTCCCTCTGCCCCTCTTCCTGCCTGCGCTCTCTTTCCCTCTCTTGCTCTCTCTCTCAAATAAATAAATAAAATATATATATATATACATACATATATATATATGAAATGTTGACGGAGAGAATTGGATGGACTCACCTCTCTGAGCTAGTTGACAAGATGGGCTGGTAGGTGCATTGAGAGGGGAAGCAGTCTCAGAGGGGGGCACCCAGCTCAGAGCCTGGCATGCAGCAGGTGCTCAGTGCGTAGTAAAAGCTAACACGCGTACACAAAGGGGTGTGCATATATGCACTCATCCAGCCCTCACACTGTCCTATGACTGAGATACTATCATTTATTTTTTTTAAGATTTATTTGTTTATTGGAGACAGAGAGAGAGAGAAAACACGGCAGGGGGAGGGGCAGAGGGAGAGGGAGCGAGAGATTCTCAAGGAGACTCCCTGCTGAGTGCGGGGCCCAATGCGGGGCTCAGTCTCACAACCTTGAGATCGTGACCTGAGCCAAAATCAAGAGATGGATGCTGAACCCTGAACCGACTGAGCCACTCAGGTGCCCCGGTTTAGGGGCCATTATTATCTAGAGTAGGGATTGGGGCACAGAGAGGACAAGTAGCTCGCACGAGATCACCCAGCTAGTGAGTGGTAAAACTTGGATTTGAATTCAGGGGCTGTGCTTTTAGTCATTGTGCTTCCCGCTTTTCCGTGTTGCTACTGTTGTTATGACTGTGGTTTTAGTCATAAACGTAGGGGGCTCTTGTCCTCCGCCAAGCCATATGAAGAGTAACGTGCAGCCAATCGAAAGCCCTGTGTGCAATGATGCACAATGACATTTTAAAAAAGATTTTATTTATTTGAGAGGAGAGAAAGAGAAAGACAGTAAGGGAGAGAGAGTGCACAAGCGTAAGAGAGAGCAAGCTGGGGGAGGGGAGGAGGCGGAGGCAGAGGGAGAAGCAGACTCCCCGCCGAGCAGGGCTCCATCTCAGGACTCCGGGATCATGACCTGAGGCGAAGGCAGACACTTAACCACCTGAGCCACCCAGGCGCCCCAACTATTGGCCTCTTAATCCAAGGCAAGGACATTAGAAGGGTCAAGGGAGTAGAAATCGGAAGATGTCTTTGGAGAGAGATGTTGGCTCCGAGGGCTGGAGATTGGGGCATGCTGCCTACAAATCCCAAACCTGGTAAAAGGGCACCCAAAGGATCACCGGAGGGCTGGCCGTGTGCCCCCGTCGCCGGGACACAGAGCATCAGCACCTGCTCCCGCTGGAGGGAGTTGAAGGGACCTGTGGCCACAGAGCGGAGGATCCTGGCCAGGGGCGGGCGGAGGGCAGAGATAGCAGTGCCCTTCACGAAGGACGGTCTCCTATCCCTTCCCGTTCTTGCTTCTCTGCGCTTCAGTCTGGGGGTTCGGGGAGAGCAGCTGGCAAGTCGGGGAGTCAGTGAGTGAGAGAGAGAAAAGGACTAGGAGCCCCCTTCCCAGGACAGGTGCTGGACCAGGAGCCCGCCCAGAGTGGGGAGGGGGGAAGTCCAAGTTCACAGTGAGTTCCAACTTTTGGTTATTACCCGGGATTCCATCTTTGTGCTGCATTGAAACCGTGGTTGTGACCTACGGGGGGTGGTGGAACTTTCTACTACGTAGGACGGAGCAGAAAAGGCCTGGATGGACGATAGGGGTTTTCACGGGCAGGAGATAAAGGGCAGGTTGGAGGGAGTGTCAGAAACAGAAACAGGCCTCTTGCGGATGGAGCCCATGAGCCCACCCTCCATGATCGGTGATCTGGTGACGTGATTTTGCGCCAGCTAACACGTGTCATTCTTGAAGTAACGTGTGTGTCACTCCGTACACCCTCCGCTCGGCGAGGGCAGTGCTATGTCCACGTTGCTCTCCGTTCTGTCCCCCAGGGCTGGCACAGAGATGTTCAGTGAGACTTGCTGAGAAAATGGATGAAACGCATAGCTGTCCAAATGTCCTGCTGCCCGAGCATTTATTTCTCGGGGTCCATCGGTCAGGACCTGTCGAGGTGGTGGCCTGGGCCTCAGCGGCAGGCAGCGGTGGCCTTCAGGTACCACCTGTCTTGGGGCACAGGTGTGTTTCTTCACTCAGGTAGATGGGACTCAGTCAGACACATCCCCTCCTCTGACTCAGCGTCTGTATTTGTAAGATAAAAGGGTTTAATGACCCCTACCTCAGGGGAGGCAGGCAGGGCCCTGGGGCTGGGGGGGGGCACTGGGTCTGCAGTTTCTGCTCCATAAACTGACAGCTGTGTGACCACAGACAAGTCGCTAAACCAGTAACGCTCCCAGAGTGCCTACAATGTGCCGGAGGTGTTCTCAAGCTTTACATACGTTAACTCCTGTACTTGTCACGACAGCCCTAGACTATTCCTGTCGCCTTTGACGGTGGAGGGAACAGAGGCACAGAGAGGTTCCACGCCTTGTCTGAGGTCACACAGTGAGCAGTGGTGGAGCTGGTCTAGGAACGCGTGCTCGTCAGCTCAGGCTACCGCAGCAAAATGCCACAGACCGAGGAGCTTACACACCAGCGAGGTGTGTCCTCACCGTCTGGAGGCTGGAAGCCCAAGATCAAGGCATGGGCAGGGCTGGTTTCTGCTGAGGCCTCTCTCCTTGGTGAGCAGGTGGCTGTTCTCTCCCTGTGTCCTCACCTGGCTTTTCTCTGAGCACCTTAACTTCTGGGGTCTCTTCCTCTTCTTTCAAGGACACCAGTCCTCACGGATCGGGGTCCCACCCTCGTGACCTCATTTAACCTTAATAACCCCTTAAATGCCCCATCTCCAAATGCAGTCATGTTGGGGGTTAGGGCTTCTCCATATGAATTGGGGGGGCACAATCCGGTCCCCAGCGGCCCCACACACAGTGTGCTCCAGATTCGAGGTTTCTACAGCCCTCCCACACCCCAAGTCAGTTTTCTCTCCACCTCAATTTTATCCCATATAAAGGGACAGCTGTAATGTTATCTATATGAGAACGTTGTCAGAGCACAAGATGAGGCGATGTATAAAAACACAGAACACTGCTCAAATATGAGGATATTGAAAGGTGAACGTCATAGCCCAAATTGGTGAGGCTGTGCAGGCTGATGTTTAGGGCCATATGTTGGAAATGTTAGAAGGACACTCTTTTTAACCATCTCTTGTGACAAACTTAAAAAATTAGCCTTCTCAGGGATGTCTGTCTCCTCTTGCTCACTCCTTCCCATCATCCTCCCTGTATCAGGCTATCTTCTAGAACTCATTCAAAATTCAGCTCAAGTGTTGCCTCCTACAGGAAGCCTTCCCGGATTTCCCTAGACCTCATCTTCCTCCAGCCCCTATGTCCCCTTTGGCTCTGGCACACAGCACAGGTACTCACACAGGCTGCCACTCTGCAGCCTCTCTCCAGAAGCTCCGTGGACGGTGTGTCCTCATCGCATTATTTTCTGTTGGCCACCGGGCCTGTGCTGTGCCTGGCACACAAGCTGCGAGGACTGCAGTGTTCAGAGAAATGGCCTGCGATTTGTCCTTTCCAGGCTACTCCTCCTTTCCTCTTTCCCAGCTCCCATCCACTGCCCTCTTCTTCTTCCGCCTGCTTGTCTACTGTCATTTCAAAATACTTCTCTTCTCTGACTTCAAAGCGTAACATGCCCTCCCTAGAAAAGTCGGCAAATTTGAAGAATCACAGGTAAAATCCAGAGCTGTGATTCCATGACCTGGATGTTTTCTTTAAGCAAAGTCCCCTGCTCTTCTTTCCCCCTCACATCTATTTTCTTGGGATCATTCTCATGACTTGATGCATGCAATTTTGTATCTTGTTGATTTTCTCTTTTTTTCATATTCTGTCGAGCATTTTCGCCCATCGGTAAGTTGTCTACACCAGTTTCACCGACAGCTGCACATTCTGTTGTGTGCGGTGTTATTTATTTTCCCACCCTTATTCCTGCATTTATAAACCTCCTCATTTTCACTGTGTGCTCTCCTCCCTGACTCCGCTCTGCTTTCCCCTGAAGCGAGCCACCTATTTTTTCCACGAGCCCACAAATTGGTCAGGGCACTTTGTTCTTAGAGAATCATAGAATTTTATGTATGCATTTTCTTTCATCCCGAGGAACTCAAGGGCCTTGAAAGGAGGGGCATCGCTCATCAGAGCACGACTTTGCCTGGGAACCAAGTTTTTATTAATCCCTGGTGATTGAGTAAGCGTAAGATATAATCAGCCCCATTGACAGATGGAAACACTGAGGCGCAGAGAGGCTGTTTGCTTCTTCCAGGGCGAAGGAGGCATTCTGATCTTGGGAAGTAGGAGGAACTGACCTTCTCTTTCCCCCGGCTGGCATCCTCGTCCACCAAGCTTTCGTTGAGAGCAAGTGCCTTCGTTGCTGCTTAGTTTAAGCAAGGACTAAACGAGGTGCTTCAAACCACTACATTCTCCATGAAAATGTTCCAGGGAGACAGGCTGGGGAACGTGCTGTAGACATGCAGCTCCTTTCAGTATCTCGATTTGCACACTGCTACTTGTTTCATCTCCGTGTCTCACCTCTAGACTTGGCCACCCTGTCACCTCTGCCTGGAATGTCCTGCCCGCTCTCCCTCAGACTAAATCCCTGCTCAAGCTCTGAGACACGTCTTAGGGGTCATTTCCTATGGGAGGCCATTCTGTGTCCCCAGGTTGGAGTCCAGGGCCCTTTTCCCCTGCTTGTCTCTGGTCATGCCTAGTTGTCAGTATGCGTGCTCACGTCCCGACCCCGTCTGCTGTGTCTTCCCCACCACCGTGCTGGGCTTCCCGAGCACAGTCCCCGGGACTAGAAGGCACATAGTAGGTGTGCCAGAATGAAGGGATCTCCATGGTCACAACGGTCTACTGTGTGGATTTGGGGGGCCATAAAGAGGAAAAGGAAACAAAGGAGACAGAAATTTTAGGAGAGGAGAAGGCAAAATGAAGTCACATTGAAACAATGATAAGTATGCCAATATATCCAACTGATTCAGATGTCTGGCCCACGTGGCCGGTAGCTTTCTTACTGTAAAGGACACTTGCCAGTGGTTTTTCCACCCATGTCATACGTATTGGTTCCAGTGAAGTGGTCCCCAGTCTGTCCTCTGGTGAGATCACACCCAGGCTGACCTCCTTTGGGAACGTTGAGCTGGGTGACTCCATCAGGATACCATGACCACGTGGGGCCATGTGTGGGCAGCCAGCTGGCCTCCCTCTGGGACAAGTGTTTGCTTAGCACCCAGAGCAGTCAGCTTCCAAACCCGGCTCCTGGTGATTCTCACCTCCTGGTGTTCCTGTGTGAGCCCTTCCCCTTGAGTGGGAGCTGGACCTGGTGATTTGCCAGTGACATTAGAATATGATAAACACGGGGGAGCCTGGGTGGTTCCATTGGTTAAGCATCTGATTCCTGATTTCGGCTCAGGTCATATCTCAGGGTCGTGAGATTGAGCCCTGTGTTGGGCTCCGTGCTCAATGGAAGTCTGCCTGAGATTCTCTATCTCTCTCTCCCTCTGCCTCTCCCATGCTCTCTCTCCCTCTCAAATAAATAAATAAATAAATACATCTTTAGAAAAAAAGAATATGGTAAACATGATGTGATGTCACTTCTACCATTAAGCTCCAAAAGACTGCTTTTCATCTCTCTAGTGGATTCTTTCTACTGACTTCCTGGCTTGCAGCCTTTGATGAAGTCAGCTGGCACGTGGGAGGGGCCCACCAGGCAAGGAACTGAAGGTGGCTTCCAGATGACCACCAGTGAGGAGTCAAAGCCTTGGTCAACAGCCGCAAGGACCTGAATTCAGTCAACATTCCCTGCATGAGCAGACCCTTCCCCAGTGCAGCCTTCAGATGAGACAACAGTCCCTGGGCTGGTACCTTGATAGCATCCAGTCAGAGACCATGGAGCAGAGCACCGGGCTGAGCTGTGCCTGGATTCCTGACCCACAGAAACCACGAGATTACAAACGCTGTTTCAAGCTACTAAGTCTTGGGGTAATTTTCTATGTAGCAATACGTAACTAAGATAGCACCCGTTCTGGGCCGTTGCCTTCAATTTTTGTGCAGGCACCTCGCATCCCTTCGTGCCCCTTCCCATGATCTTCTCTACCTTGCTACTTCCCAGGGGATGGACGATAAAGACTGCAGTTCCCAGACTCCCTTGCTTCTAGGACTCTGGGTGTAATTCAGGTTCTGCTAACAAGATGAACTTGTGCAAGATTTAGAAAGCAGATTTTTATCTGTGGGAATGGCAGCTGATGGGCAGGCTCTGGCAGACACAAGCTTTTGCAATGACCACACTCTGTGTCCCATGCTCTGCTTCTCAGTTCTGGGGGTTGGTGATGCTGGGGAACCAGCAGGGATTTCTTGCAGCTTCTTGAGTTCAGAATCAAAGCAGTGGTGAGGTGACCTTGAAGCCAGAAGTCCAGCAACAGCTCATAACTTCCACACCTGCAGCCCATCCAAAAATTTTGTAAGCACCCATGTCCTCAGACCGAATACCTCCTGCAAAAATATTTAGACATGTTTCTGCTCCCTGCACTAAACTCTGCTGATATCATCATTCAGTGTTCAAGGCCCTGGGGCCACAGGGGAACCTGACATAATTCCAGACATCAACATGCCCACACTCTAGTGATGGAGACAGAAGCTAGAAAGTACTTTCACTTGGATGTACCTGTTTCCTAGCCCCCAACTCAGAGGCGGATTTGCTCTGAAGTTAACAGAGCGTACGCTTCACTTGCATGGGTCCCTTCCAAGGTTCCAAGAGAGGGCTTGCAATTTTGTTTTCATAATTTTGTGGGGTTTTTTCCCTTTTTAAATATTTTATTTAAAAAAATTTTTTTAAATATTTTATTTATTTAATTATTTAGAGAGTGTGAGTGGGTGGGAGGGAAGGGGCAGAGGGAGAGGGAGACAGAGAATCTCAAGCCGCAACACGGGGCTCCGTCTCACAACCCTGAGATCGTGACCTGTGCTGAAGTCAAGAGACAGGCAGTTAACCAACTGAGCCACCCAGGTGCCCTGTTTTTGTTTTTTTTTTCTTAATAAGCACCTCCCCAGAAATTGTATAAGCTCCTGGCCCCTGGAAACCTGGATCAGGCCCTGGCTCTGGGAATCCCATCCGCTTGATGGCTTAGCCCACCAGCCTTGTGCTGGAAATCTCTTAGCTCCACCTAGCCAGCCAGGACTGAGCTTCATAGCTCTACCTGGACATCACATCCAGGGTGCCTTCTGGCACTTTAAACTTAACCTTCCCTTCACCCCAGGGGTCATTTTTGGTTGAATGACATCCCCATCCACCCACTGGCCCAATCCAGACACATGGGGTCATTGCTGACTCCCCCTTCTTGGTCCTGCCTCATTCATGGGACTGATGTACTGTAGAAAATTCGTAAGAGTAAGTGAGATAAATGAGAATGAGTCACACTGGCAATTCTGTCATCAGAAGGGTGGCCTCAGAGGAAGGAGCTGCCTGCACCTGGGGCCCAGAGAACAGTCCGTTGGAGTGAATCCAGGCAGACAACATGATGTAGGGAGCCTGGAAAATGATCCCCAGGTCTAATCCCCACTGCAAGGCAAGGCTGGAACTGGAAATCAGTATTGGCAGGTGAGCATCCAGATAATTAAAATGAGGAGGAATCCAGTGACAGGACGAGCTGAAAATGAGTGGGAATTAAGGACAGGGGTGTCTTGGAGTTCCCCTTTGACATGGCACCTTTACTTGCAGGGTTGTGTCTAAGCGCAGGTTCCCCCAAAGCAGATCCCAAGGTGAGGACTTGATTCCAGTCGTTCATGTGGGCGGTGATCCCAGGGCGGGGAAGTGATTCAGGGAGTGAAATGAGCAGGACTCTATTATGGGCAACCAGGACCCAGTCCCCCAGCACTTCTGAGAGTGTGCAGAACACACCCCAGATATCCCCATAGTGGGTGGGGCCCCAGGGGATTTATCCTCCAGCTTTTGTCCCTCATTGGTTGAGGGTGGCTCCTAGAGTGTCACTTTCCAGAACTCCTGGCTTGCCCCGTTTGCAAAGCCAGTCGAGCCCCTGCAGCCCCTGCAGTCCTTTGGTGTGTTCTGAGAGTGTCTGCTGTGGCCTCTGGGGTGCCAGGCGCGATGGTGGGGCACTGATGTCATTTGCACCGGGGGTTGCCTCTGGTGTCTCAAAGGCTAGTAGACTCCTTCCCTTTGGTGCAAGCAGCCGGTGGTAACTTACCTAGTTGCCCTGTGTGGTGGGCAGTGAGGGGCACTGAGTGACCGGCAGCAGGAAGAGCGGGGCTAAGGAAAGAGCTCACTGGCTCTGAGTCCAAGAGACCAAGATGGCGGGTTCTGCAGTCTCACTGATTCTCCTGCGGCTGGACTCTGACCTTGGCCTGGGGGCTCCCCCCTCCTCCCTGTTCCCAGCTTCTGCTTGCCCTGCTTGTGCTTCCTTGCCCCAAGCCGCTCTTTCAGGTGCAACATTTGCTCTGCGGAGTCCCTGTGGCCCCCAGACAAGGACACGTCAGGGTCTTCGAAGTGCCCTGGCTGGCAGAGCTCCCTGCTATTGGGGGGCCGTGTGGTTCTCTCCTCTCGGCTCCTGGAATGATGAGCTTGCAGGAGGCCCTGGAGGCCTCAGTGGCGGGGCCAATGTTTAGACAGTTCCTTCTGCTGTTTGAGGAAGCGCGTCCGTGGGACTGCGTCTCGGCTTCACCTCCCCTCCTGCGGCCGGGGGACTGGCTGCCTGGCATCCGGCATCCGGAGACACTTGTGAAGTTCCTCTCAGCACCCACAGCAGCTCTATAGGCAGGAATCTTCCAGCGGGCTTCGAAGTTCCCCTGCTCCCTCCTTTTTATGCAGGCAGCTCCCTTTTCAATGGCCTTTCCTTGACACTTAGGTGTCAAGGCATCCGAACCCTGGGATGGCTTTGAAAAACCTTGGCCCTGGGCTTGGTCTCTCTCCCCAGCAACCATAACCCTAAAAGACAGAATGGGCCTTACATGTTATTTACGGGGCTCAGGGAACCTTGGTGACTTTTTTTTACGTTGCACAGCCAGTTAGTGGCAGGAATTTGGGGGAGAGCCCAAGCTTTCTGACTTCAAGGCCTCCAGGACCCAGGTGTGTGGGAGAGCTCTGGAGTCCAAGCGAGGGCAGGACTCACCTGGACCCACTCTCCCACCTTTGTGAGGATTCATGAGAAGTTGAGTAGAAAATGCTGTGAAATCCCCCACAGAGGGGCAGCTGACTGTGATCAGGGGCTCCATTTGTCTGTGGAAACCGGGAGTCAGTGGGAGCCAATGTGAGAAAGAGGCTAGGGGGCGCCTGGGTGACTCAGTCTTTAAGCGTCTGCCTTCGGCTCAGGGCGTGATCCCAGAGTCCTGGGATTGAGCCCCACATCAGGCTCCTCTGCTGGGAGCCTGCTTCGTCCTCTCCCACTCCCCCTGCTTGTGTTTCCTTTCTCACTGGCTGTCTCTATCTCTGTCAAATAAATAAATAAAATCTTTAAAAAAAGAAAAAGAAAGAGGCTAAGTGCACAAGCCGGCAGTCAGATGGGTTCCGATCAGGTTTCTTGAATTTCAAGCTGCGTGGCATTAGGTAAGTCACTTAAACTTTTGTGCCTCAGTTTCGTCATCTGTAAAAGAATGATGGTCACCCCACTGAGTTAAGTTAGTGCTAAGCACACGTCTGGGCCACTTAAGTCCTAGTAGGGGTTCGCCGCGGCTGTTACTGCCATTACTGTCATTGTTATTTGTTGTCTGCATGAAGGTTCAGTTACATCGGACATCAGATAAAGGCTCGATAACTGACAGCAGTGATGATTATTGTTGCCCACAGCAGTATTAAACCTGGCACTGGCTTCCTCATCTGCCAGGTGAAGTGGCTGTCACGGAGGAGAAGGGAGAGTATGGCCTTCGGAAGAGGTGGGGGTATCCCTATGAAGGCTAAACGAGGCAGGACCACGATGGCACGGGCCAGGGACCATGGTGGTACGATCCACATTCTCTGCTGCAAGTTAAGTCACAACCCAAGTGGTAAATGACTCCAGGAACCTTGAAGGGAGGAGAGGCAAGGTGGAAACACTGAGGGCTTAATTACCAGTGTGGTCTTGAGCAAATCACCTCCTCACTTTGGGGCTTTGTTCATTTGAAGAGGAAGAGATACATTGAGCTGATCAGGCCCTCTTAGTTCTGAAATTCTGTCCATCCACCCTTCCATCCACCCTCCCATCCTTTTATCCATGTCTATCCATGTATCCACCCAGGCATCTCCCATCTACCAATCCCCATCCATTTATCCTTGTGTCCATGCTTCCCATCCACCCATTTCTCCTTCTATCCAGAATCTATCCATCCACCTATCCATCTATCTATTTTCCACCTATCCATCCATCCTCCATCCATCTACCCAACCATTCATCTTCCTTCCACCCATCCACCTATCATTCATCTATATATCCCCCCACCCATCCATCCATCATCCATCCATCCACCAATCCATCCATCACCCACCCATCCACCATCCATCCATCCACCCACTCGTTCACTATCCATCTATCATCCATCCACTCATTCATCCATCCACCCATCCAGCATCCTATGTGCCAGGCCCTGGGCTGGGCGTCATTAAACAGTTGAAGGGACCTATTGCCAGGGCCCTACTGTTGAGGAGTTTGCGGTTGGGTCCAACTTCCCACTGTTGATTAGTGGGCCAGGCTTCCAATCCCAGGGCTATGTGACTCCCAGAGTCACGACACCTCACTGCACCTTGACCTTGTGGCCCTTCCTGACTTTTTGGGCTGACAGACCAGGGCTGTGAGTTCACACCATTCTTCTGCCCTGCTCTTTGTCATGTGCTGGGGTCCCTACTCCACGTGCATTCCCACTTCTAAGCCTTATTCACTCTTCTGAGAAAGGGCTTCCCATATTGTTAACCAGGCAGAAGACTGAGCTCAGGGGGTGAGGAGTTAGCCCAGAGCCTCCTCCATGATATCTGTCCCAATGCCCTTTCAAAGAGCTGTCCTCTGCCCTCCTTGACCCTGCACTGAGATCCCCACACCAGGTTCAGATCCTGGCTCTGCACCCTGGGAAAGTACATTGCTCCGGTTCTCATCTGTGAAATGGGATAATAATAGTCCCTGTCTTGTAAGATTGTTTGGGTGTTATCTGGTGTAAAGCAAGTGAGTACCACGTAGTAAGCACTCAACTATCAGTCATCATGATTATTATACCTATGACATTATTATACCTATGATATTATACCTATGACATTATTATACCTATGATATTATTCCTATGACATTATTATACCTATGATATTCTACCTATCATATGCCACCTGTCAAGGCCAGACAGGTCATAGGTCAGTTTTAAGGAGAGGACTGACTATACTCAGTACTTGATGGATGGACAGAAGGGAGGTGGAGGGCTCCCCCTCAAGGCCACAGTCAAGGCCAGCGTGTTAAAAGCTGGTCCACAAATGTGCAGTCTGCAACTCCATCTCCCATCATGTGAGGTGGGCACTGGGGCCACGGTTAATTTCTTTTACCACAGAGTGGCAGGCCTCAAGCCTCATTAACCCGATGAGTCCATGAGCCGGCGGGATTTGTGTAATCTTGTTTTCCCTTCAGCTGGCTTCCCGGGACGCCATTGTGCTCACACAGAAGCCCCAGTAACTCCACTAAATTCCTTGTGCCGGCCGGGGTGGGGGGCCCTCACATGGCTGAGCCCTGCTTGCTCGCATGAGAGCCCCGCAAATCACCTCCGTGCTCAGGCCCGCCCAGGCGCGCCCCGCCCTCTTGGCCTCCTCCAGCCTCACTCCGGGTCTGGTGAAATGGAGTGAGGTCCCCTGCCCTGCACCCCACAATCTCCAAGACACGTGTGTGTGGAACTCTCAAGCCACACAGAGCTGAGATGGAAAGGGGACTCCCATTCCTCGAATGTCCCCACGCGCCAGCAACGTTATTCCCTCCATGGGTCTGTCCTCTGGCTGCCACATGGGGACCCCCTTCAGGGTGCGTCTGCAGACCGCAGAGGCTCTACTGGAACCCCAGGGGGTAGAACAGCAAGGGGTCACAGAGGGGCGTTGGGTTTGGGCTGCGGCCCCCACTCCTTTGTTCAGGAGACCCTGTGCAGTTTTCCTGTCTGTGCTTTCTCATCACAAGCCCGGCCCCCAGGAGTCAGAAGCAGGAGATGAGAGAACGGCACACAGTAGGAGCTCAGAAAATGTTGGTTCCCCTCTTTCTCGCTTGTTCATTGAGTCGTTCGATAGTTGGGAACTTGCTAGATGCCAGGCCTGGCAACTGAGCAGCGACAGGACAGATGTGAACGATCCCTCATGAAAGCTAGTATTTAGTTGGAATGACAGAAACTAAATTACACTAATAATTTGGGGGCTGGGTGGTGCGGTCAGTTAAGCATCGGACTCTTGGTTTTGGCTCCGGTCATGATCTCAGGGTCGTGGGATCGAGCCCCACGTCTCGCTCTGCGCTCAGTGGGGCCTACCTGAGACTCTCCGTCTCCCTCCGCCATGCCCCCCAATAAATAAACAAACCTTAAAAAAATTACACTAATAATTTAGTAGTCGCCAGTGTGATAAGCACTATGAGGGGGCTGAGAGAGCAAATTTGGGGGATTCACCGTATGGGGGGTTCCTCTGGGAGAGAACCTCCTCAAGAAGGGTAGTTTTGTGTTTTTTTTTTTAAAGTAGGCTCCAGGCCTGGCGTGGAGCCCAACATGGGGCTCGAACTCATGACCCTGAGATCAAGACCTGAGCTGAGATCAAGAGTTGGATGCTTCACCAACTGAGCCACGCAGGCGCCCCAAGAAGGTCAGTTTGAAGTAGAGACTGACCTGCAGGTTGAGGGGAGTTCAGCCCTGGCAGGGTCGGGGAGCACCCAGCAGAGGGGGCAGACTGTGCAGGCCTGGACAGGGCCCAGAGTCATGGGCGACAGGGGGCAGGGCCTGAAGGAGGGCAGGGCAGGTGGGCAGGGCCTTTGTGCTGCTCGCCAGGCCTTAGGAAGTGTTCCCAGGATAGGGCTCTGTTTACAAATCACATTTCCCCAGTAAAATCCATCACCATTTATTCTGACGGATGTGGCTGGCAATATCCCCTTGGGCCTTCGGATGTGGGTGTTTGCAAATTGTCCTTTCATCTCTCCACAGTCTGTGTTGTGATACCTTGTGCCAAAAGCACGGATGCACTGTGGTCCTGGTGGGCTCTGGCCGGGTGGCAGACCCTGAGAGCAAGGGCACGGCAGACAGTGAGCCAGTGAGGGTCTTCCTCTTTGTAGCACTCGTGAGTCCCCGATGGTCCCAATGATGCTCGTTTCACAGAGACACTTTGCCCTTTCTGTGTCCTCGGCACTTTCTGGCCCTGGTCTCTCTGAGCCCGCTCCGTGCCACCACCCGGTTGTGACTGTGAATGAGAGAGTAGAGGTGGACGGCTGACCTGTGGAAGGTTGCCTGGCTAGTAAGAGGTACAGTCAAGATTCGCACTTGGGCCTCAGACCTTGAGCTTTAAGCAGACCCTCTGTGCTAGGTCAGTAAATGATGCATCATTCCTATGGTGATAACTTAGTGCATCTTCCCATGACAGCTGGCTTTGGCTTCTGGAAGTTACCAGGGTCACCGGGTAGGCCAAGGGCTGTGTTTGGGTTCATGTCACAGAGAGGGGCATGGTCCGAAGAGTGCCCACTACAGAAAGTGAGCCAGCCCTTGGGTCTCTCAAGCTCAGCCATCAACCTCTCACACATAGGACTGGAGAGCTGGAATGGACGTGGTGTCTCTTCAGTCTGAAAGCTTGCTTCTTTGTCGATGAGAAAACACACCCAGAATGGTCAGTGAATGGCGGGGGGGGGGTGAGGGGCGGCTGTAGTCTGGGATTTCTTGGTCCCGTCAGGTGGGCTTTCCACCTCAACTCAACCACGTTAGCATTGACTCCACAGCGGCAGCCACGTCCCACGCCCTTCCTGGATCAAATGTCTGTACACGTAATCCTGCCATGACACCCCTCATTAAATGACATTTCATCCCTGGGACTATTCTTTAAGGAATTCTTGATTTTAGATTTTCAGCTCTAAATCCCTTGTGTGTCAAGAGAGATTTCACACCGAAACTTGAAACTAGGGGAAGATTGGCAGGTTAAGAAAGCCGACTAAAGTGTCTTGAAGCCCGGGTCCAGTGGGGGCTGCTGGTTGTATGAAGTTGGGCAAGACAGTAAGGTCTCCGGACCTCAGTCTACTCATCTATGATGACGACAGTTCATTTCCGCCTTGACCCCACAAGGAGAAGCAGCCGTGGCCATTATATCAATACACATAGATAGTAGGTTGGGAACGATGATCATGGTTTTTATGTGAACAATGATTTTTCTAAACATTAGTACAATCAAGTTACTCCTTTTATAAGAATTCAGCAGTTTTCTTCTATTGTATTCATTCGTTCATTCATTCATCATTCATTCATTCAACACATATTGAGCAACTGGTATATGCCAGGCACTGTTTTAGGCACCAAGACAGAGTGAGGAACTAAACAGACAAAACTCCTGTCTTGTGCTTTCAGTATCGCAAGGAAGAGAGACAACAGACAAGCCGAGGAAGTACAATATGCAGTACTTAGGGGGTGTGTTTGAGGGACACACGATGCCTTTGGGCCCGGACTGAGGGGTTAGGTGGGAGTCCAAAATGCAGTGAGGAGATGTCAAGCCTCACCATTTTACTCAGCATGAAATGGAGACACTCTGGAGGATTCTGAGCAGAGGAAAGACACGATCAGATTATGTTCTCACAATCTTGTGGTGAGAAACAATACGGTGCGCCTGTCATTCGTACTTGGTTGTGTCCGCCGAGCAGCTCGTGTGGTTTTGTAATTGTGGCGTGTGAGCTCATCTGCAGTGGACACACTTTGCCACTGGGGCTGATGGATGCATTCCGAGGGGGTTTTGCAGGTGCTCCCTCCAGGTGCCCCAGACACCCTCCCCCATCAACACTAGGCTACCAACTTAATTTCTAAAACAACCAACAAATACTGATTCATGATCATAGTTAGCCTGGCCTTCTGGCCTTTTTGGTGGTATTGTCTGCGTCGGGTTCTTGGAGCGCATGGGGAGCGTAGCTGCTAGCGTGGAGTATGAGCCCGGACGAGCTGCGGGCACGAGTCCTTATAGGATGATGTGAGAGACCAGCATGTCTGTCGGCTCCTCTAGGCTGGTGGGAGTGCTCTTCCAATCTGTCCTTCACTGAAGTTTAGTCTGTCGAGGGTCCCTGCTTTCTGGTGGGGTCTTCCATCCTCATTTGCTGTCACCTGTGGGGCTAAAACCTTGTCTCCTGACCCCGGCTACCTACTAACACCCCAGCCTCTGGGTCGCCCGAGCTCTGCACCTCCCTCACCCAGGGTGGCCCTGGGCACCTGTGCCATTCCTCTGGTTGTCAGCTCCTGCCTCGTTTTTGTGCCCTGGACATTTCCTTTACTGGTTTTTATGACTTTGGCTCCGCACATCAGGGAAGTTCCATAGGCTTCTGTCCAGCAAGTAGCAGAGGGCTCCGCTTATCTAGTCCACCGTGTTGCGAGAAACCTGCCTGATCACCATCAGGGTCTTCCGACAGGGCTGTTAAAGTCTATTAGCATCAGAGTCCCCTTGGGAATGTGTAATGAATAAAATGCATGTTCCCTAGTTTCACCCCGGACTGATGGAATCAGACTTGTGGAAATTTGGCTGGGAACGTACATCTTAACAATGCCCAGCGTGGGTCTGGTGCATGTACACTTGCGAGAACCCCTGCCCGTTTGGCAGTTCGGGTTCACCGACTGACCAGCAACCACGTCTGCCTCACCTACCGCGCACCTGCCCCGCACAGGCTTTATGGGATGCGGAAATGAATCCGATGATCTTTTTCTTCAAAGCCCTCATAACACAGTTCAGGACTTGGCAAGCTCTTCCTGTAAAAGGACAGAGGGTAAATATTTTAGATTTTGTGGGTCATATGGTCTTCTTTACAAAAGCCATCATAGACAGTGTGTAAACAAGCGAGGTGGCTGTGTCCCCACACATTTTATTTACAAAAGCAGGAGGTGGACGGGCCTACTGTGATTTGCTGAGCTCTGGTGTAGTTCAAAGAGAAACATGCCGGGGTGCCTGGCTGGCCCAGTCCGTGGAGCCTTGATCTCTTGGTCATGGATTCAAGCCCCACGTTAGGTCGTGAGATTACTTAAAAAAGAGAGAGAGAGAAACGTGCCAAACAAAAGATCATAGTGCAAGCAGTTGCCATAGCAGAGGTGTGCAAGAGGTGTGGTGAGGCCAGGAGAGGGGTCCTGGGGGGCCCAGGGGCTTCCCAGATGAGCTAACACTGGAGATGAGACCCCAGGGGTCCAGGGGGCATTTAGGTCGTTGGCATTCTTCGCTATTGTAAATAACAGCTTCAAGGGCTGACTTTGACTTTGCAAACTTATCTGATTCTTTCTTAGGATAAAGACACTGTTTAACTTTGGTAGCCCATTCCCAGGATGCCGTGGGAAAAGGGAAATTCAACTTCCACATGCCCCGGGGATGTGTACGAGAGCCCATCTGCCTCCACCCTTGTCAAAGCTGGGTGGCTAACTTCATTTCTGAAAGCTCCAACAAATATCAATTCATGATAAGACTTCGTCTGACCTTTAATCACAAAATTTAAAACCTAGACTGGGAGACCTTGCCTGACTTATTATTTTCAGGAGATGTTTCCAGTTCGTTTGGTAACTGAGATGTAATTTATCTGTAACATGCTGTAAGGTTAAGCTGTACGAGGCGCTGATTCGATGCGTTTATATATTGCAATCTGATTGCCACAGTAGCCTTAGCTAAGAGATGTTCCCGTTTTTGCTTCTCAGTGTTGGGCGAGAGAGACTGTGTGTTTTGGGGATCTTGAAGCGTTGCCCCGGGAGTGGCATGATTTCTTGGTGTCTGCTGCAGGAGGCGGGTTGACACCCTGTCTCTGCTGTGAGCAGCACAGTCTGCCCAGCCCACTCTGCTCAGAAATCAGTTTTTTACACCGTGGCTAAATGCACGCCCACATCAGTAGAGAGGAGGCCCAGGGAGCCTGTTTGATCTCAGTGGAAAGCTGGCCCAGGCTGGCATCTTGACATTTGGAAACAGTGAATACAATTACCCATCTGTGGACCAAAAGGGATTTTTTTTTTCCTTTAAGGGAATTGAAGGTATTTTGCCCGCGGTAGAGTTTCTCTCTAAGAGGCCCCTTCCAACCGGAGTAGCGTGGAGGACCCTCCGTAAGGTTTAATGCAAGAAAGAGGGGGAAGGAAGGCGGGCTCGTGCCTGAGGTTACGTCTTCCTCGGGAGCAGACCTTTGAGTCAGAGAGGGGTGGGAGGCAAGCCAGCGAGAGCCACCCCAGCCCTTTAGAGTTAGCCTGGGCTGTTGCAGACGTCCTTCATCTGCCCCTCACGCAGCCCCGGGAGGCAGGTGCGGTTACTTCATTGTTGACGAATGAGAGCAAGGAGACCAGACCTGCTGTGATGGTCTAAGATCGCAGGGCCAGACGGCGGGAGGGCTGGGAGGTGAGCTGGCATTTCCGGACTTCAAATTTAGTTCTAGTCTCATGTGTTATGGGTTGAATTGTGTCCCCCAGATTCATTTGTTGAAGTCCTAACCCCCAGTACCGCGGAATGTGTCCTGACTTGGAAATAAGCTCTTTGCCGATATAAGTTCGTTAAGATGAAGTCATACCGGAGTAGGCGGGGCCTCTGGTCCAACATGACTGGGGTCCTTATTTAAAAAAAATCCACATGAAGAGTCAGACATGCATGTGGAAGGAAGATGATGTGAAGACACAGGAGAACGTCTTCTACAAGCCAAGGGATGCTTGAGGCTTCTGGAAGCTAGGAGAGGGGCATGGAACAGATGTCCCCCCATAGCCCTCGGAAGGAACCAACCTCTCAACACCTTGTTGTTGGACTTTCAGCCTCCAGAACTGCAGATAAGGAATGTCTGCTGTGTAAACCTCCCGGTCTGTGGTACTTTGTAACAGCCTTAGGATGCTAACACAGCTCTTATTATCATAAAGGAGATCGTAGTTCTTGAGGTCCTACTCTGTGTGGCAATACAACTTATTGGGACTTGTGTTTTGTTCTCCCCATATTTTTCTTCCTGTCCGCAAAAAGCAGGGCAGAGATGGCTAACCGTTTCCCCCCCCTTTTAACAACAAAAACATCCTCCCTCAGTTCAATAGCCAGAGACTACATTTCCCAGCCTCCCTTGCGTGTAGATGTGGCCACGTGACCCTAGTCCCACCACTGGAATGTGAGTGGTAGCCTGTGTACCACCTTCTGCAGTCCTGCCCTAGGACGACGTTGCTTGTGTTCCTGTTTCTCTTTCCCCCTTCTTGCAGGCTGGAATGTGGTCTGGATCTCCACGGACGATCAGGGGCCATTATATGGGTTTCGAACCACAAGATGGAAGGAAGATTGGTCCCCTTTGTGGAGCAGAGACCCAGCCCACGCTGGTCTCCTGCTTTCTTCTGGGCTCTCATGAGACAAAGGAAGAACTTTCTGTCTTGCTGGAGCTGCTGTGTTTTAGGAACTTTGGGCTATAACTGCTTAGCCCTACAGACCCCAGCGTGTATATGTGCTTGCCTTTTGTTGCCTTTGGAGATGGTTGTGCTTCGGGCCTGAAAGCAGAGGTTGTCCTCAGACTACCTGATAACCCCCTTCTAAAACAGCTCTCTTGAAGTATCATTGACACTTGAGAAAGGGCACATATTTAAAGCACACGCTTGTAAAACCATCGCCACAATCAGATAATGAGCCATCACCTTGAAAAGTTTTAACTCACTGAGTTTTGTTTCCCAGAAGCCCTAACCCCTTAGTGTGGAGAGGAGGGACGTGGGCAGTTAGAGGGAAGAGAGGTGCTGGAGCTGGGTATGCGACAGAGGAAGTGGGGATTTGTATAGGAGGCTGAGATTCAGAGGGTCTGGGAATCTAAATTCTTTTTTTTTTTTTAAGACTTCATTTAGGGGCTCCTGGGTGGCTCAGTCAGTTGGGTGTCTGCCTTCAGCTCAGGTCATGATCCCAGGGTCCTGGGGTCGAGTCCCACATCAGGCTCTCTGCTCAGCAGGGAGTCTGCTTCTCTCTCTCCCACTGCCCCTCCCCCTGCTCATGCACTCTCTCTCTCTCTCTTGCTCTCTCCCAAATAAATACATAGAATCTTTAAAAAGTAGATTTTATTTATTTATTTGAGACACAGAGAGAGAGCACAAGCAGGGAGGAGGATCAGAGAGAGAGGGAGAAGCAGACTCCCCACTGAGCAGGGAGCCTGACTCAGGTGCTCGATCCCAGGACCCTGAGATCATGACCTGAGACGAAGGCAGATGCCCAACCGACTGAGCCACCCGGGTGCCCCAGGAATCTGAATTCTTAAGAAGGCCCTCAGGGCCCAGTCAGGGTGGGGAAGATCTGGTCTTGAGCCTTTTCCTGGGAGATGTAGCAAGTCCAAGGCAAGCCAGGCTTCGATTCTCCATCCCATGCTCTTTCCACACGTCCCTGTGGCCTCCCTAAACAGGGTATTAACTTTATGTTCTACAAAGAAAAGGAGAAAAACTTTGTTATTCTTCTGATTAACAGGGAAGTTGTCCAATTGGCTATGCTTGAATTATATCCCCTGAATATTAAATTTGGGCTTCTTTAGTTTTCATTTATTTTATTGGATTGTACAGAGATGTTTGGAAAGAGTAAGATGGGGGCGGGTGGGGGTGGTATTCTGGGATGGTGGCCATTTTTGC
Organism: Ailuropoda melanoleuca; assembly: GCF_002007445.2. Classification (NCBI taxonomy): domain Eukaryota; kingdom Metazoa; phylum Chordata; class Mammalia; order Carnivora; family Ursidae; genus Ailuropoda; species Ailuropoda melanoleuca. The sequence continues at coordinate 104,546,454 of NC_048228.1, forward strand.
CACATGCAGAAGGCCAATACTGCTTCCAGAAGACTCCAGTAGACACACGGATTTCTTCGCTTAGTGAAGGTTTTTTTTTTTTTTTTTTCTTCCAGAGACTATGTGGGTTCATAATTTACAACGAGCCAGTCTTTCCTGATTCCCTGTTTAGAAAATGGGTGCTTTACTAAACAGTTCTCGCTCATGGCTTCCTTCCTGTATGGCAGTGTGATTGTCTAGAATACAAATTCTTGGAGGATTGTCCAAAGACCACAGGCACTTATGTTCCGCTCTGCTCCGAAAATGTGGTGATTCTCAATAAATGACCCACAGCCAAAGCATGGTGTTTTGTTTTGATTTGTCACAAAGAGTTTTCCAGCCTGTTTTTATGACACTGAAGTGAGAGGATCTCAGCCTCCAAGAGCAGATTTTCCGAGCTGGCGGTGGTGTTAGGAGCGCTTGCTGTGCTCGGTGAGGGTCTTCAGTCCCCCTGCACAGGAACAGAGATGCTGGCACCATGTGCCTCCCGCACAGTCTGCACTGGGTGCGCTGAGGAAAACCTCAAGCAGAGAAGTAGCCATGTGCAGGGCCGGGGGACTGCCTGACCAACCAGCACACCCCCTCCACTGGACACCTCATGGGAAGGGTGTCCGGAGAGGGACCCTGCCCTAGGGATGCTGCACAGTCCGAGAGGGAGGGGGCCAAGACATCCAGGCAGCAGTCAGCCTTGTTGGAGAGGGGAGCTTTGAATGTAGCGTGGCCATCTGCCTTTCCATCCTCAGAACGAAGGCAGAGCTGCTGGCCTGGCTGGGCTCCCGGAGGGGAAGGGAATGAGTTGCAGGGCCTTCTGAGTTGTCTGTCCTCTGTATCACTGCTGTTCAACTTTGGGTGACTTTCTCCCGACCTTACCTGGTAAAGGAATAGCCTCTTAATCTGACAGCCTTGGGCACCGAACGTAGGTTCTAGATGGGACCTTATGATTCTAGTTCAACTGCTGCCTTGCTCTAAGAAGGGAGCAGAAGCAAAGAGGATTCACGAATCACACCGAATCACCTAGTGAATTCATGTGGGGCCGGGAGGAGTTCTCAAATTTTTGAAATTGTCTCCCTAAGGGCCCTCTGCCAGGACAACCAAAGCCATCTTCCTGGGCCTGGCTTTCACCTGAGCTGAGGATAAGATTTCTTTTGTTTGTTTTTTCCAAGTTTGCAACATGTAACCTATCTTCTCCTTCTTTTATAAAACTGTACATGTATCCCACGGAAAGGGTCCAGTGATTTTCCAGTGCTTGTCATGGCAACAGCAGCGTCCTGCCTGTCCTTCCTTCTCTTTCCCGTCGATCACTGCTTTCAACTCTTTTGCCTGTTTCAGTCCTGTGATTACCTTCATTTATGAAATAACGAGCTGCTGTTGCTACTACATGGCTTTTCTGTTTCACCTCCCTCTTTGGAAGGTTGGGTTGGCTTTCCTTCATCTCATCCCTCCCCTGTCCCTTTCTCTCTGTTCAAACTTTGAATTCTTCCATCTTGCTGATGCATTTTTATCTTAATTTTCTTAGGTGGATATTTGCTGCTACGTTATGATGACTATGTAAGTTCTATTCAGACCTATTGGTATCCTGCTTACTTTTACTCCTGAAGAAGCCTTTCCTGGAGATTTCTGACCTGAGCCTCTCTAGGCTCAATGTGGCATCATATTCTGGGCTCCCCCTTCACCATCATCCTGGGGGGTCTCATGGCCTCTGTCCTGTCATGGATCCTATTTTCCTATCTTTTTCTTAATTGGTTTATTCCTTTAAAAAAAATACACATCCTAGTAGCTTTCTGAGAAAAAGCATATGGGAAATAATTTTTTTTGAGAGGGCATGTGTGAGTGGGGGAGAGAGGGAAAGGGAGAGAGAGATTCTCAAGCAGACTCCGCACTGAGCATGGAGCCCAACGCTGGGCTCAATCTCATGACCCTGAGATCATGCATGACCTGATCTGAAATCAAGAGTTAGATGCTTAACTGACTGAGCCACCCAGGAGCCTATGGGAAATAAATTTTTAAAGAACTTGCATGTCTGAAGATATTCTTACACAGCTAGAGAATTGGGCTCAGTATAGAATTCTAGGTTAAAAGTTACTTCCTTTCAGAGTTACCATGGCGTCATGCCACTGCTTTCCATGTGTGGGGTTGTTACAGTGGAACTCCTGGCACCATCATGACTCTTGGTCCTTTGTGTGTGATCTGCTGTTCTTCTCTCTAGAAGACTGTATCATGTTCTGTTTATCTCCAAGGTTCTGAAATTTCATAATCATGTGTCGTGTAGAGGGTCTCTTTGGGGGCCATTGTGCTGGACCCTTGAGGGACTTCTGCAATTTGAAAACTCATGCCCTTAGTTCTGGAAAATATTCTTGCAGGTTATTCCTTGATGATTTCTTCTGGGTTTTTTTTTCCTTTTGGATAATTTTTATTAATCATAGATTGAACTTCCTGGACAGAGCTCTAATTTTCTTATCCTCCCTTCTCTTTCCTTCCATTTGTTTCTTTGCCATTTTCCTCTCTTTTATGGGAGATTTTTCTCAAATTTATCTTTAAAATCTTTAAGTTTGTCATTTCTACTGTTATGCTTTTGACTTCCAAGACTACTTCTTCCCTTTATTTTATTATTATTTTTATTATGTTGGTTTCCTGCCTGTACATTTTATATAACAGCCTGTTCTTGTTTCATGGATATACTCTTTCTCCCTCAGTCTGTTTTCTCAGTTACTTTTCCCCCCATTTGTGTCCCTGCACTTCATCCACAAGGATTCCTTAGACATTTGGTGATTGCCTCCCACTCGCTCCCCCTTCTGCCTGCAGTGCTGTGATCATCTCTGAGCTGACCCGCCAAATTTGGTCTTTCTCGTCTTCTTGGCCATTTGGCATAATCCTGTTCAATCAGTCTTTCATAAATGCTGACTTGACATGTTATTCCATTGGTGAAAAGCCTTCAATGGTTTCCTAATTCCTACTTTATCAGACCTGAGCTCTGCCATTTTTAGCATTCCCAAATTCTGACTCAACCAAAGCTATGCACTACATCTCTCGTCCTTGTAATGCAGACACTTTTGTGTGGTCAGAGTTAGAGATTAGGTAAGAATAATACCAAGAACACTAAAAATAATAGTTAAGTAATAATAATACTAAGACTATTAAGAATAATAGCAATCAAAGATGATAAAGACTTTCACATTGACAGGCATTACAGACTCTAATATCTCTGTGATGCCCACATCGTTATACCCATCTTACAGGTAAAGAAATGGAGGCTCAAACGGGGAAGTGACAAACCCAAGATAACAGAGTGGATAAGCAGCAAAGTAGGGCTAGATCCATGTCTCAGTGCTCTGTCCACAACACCATCTACTGAGTGAGTCAGCTGATTCACCAGGGTGACAAGGCTTCTTCAAGGCCACCCTCTGATAAATGGCACTATTACATGTATTGACCATGAGCTCCCATGTTTTTCTGCTAAGTGCCAGCTCCTCTGTGTACATACAGTGATCTGTTGTATACACTTGATACCTTGCCCATGAGCGTGCAAGTGTTTTGGTGCCAGGGCCAATGGGAGTTGCTTACTGTCTTTGAGGACAATCAGGCTTGGCCTCCTGCCTTCTTTCCATATAATTTTTAATAAACCAGTAATCTCTCTCCAAGCATTGCAGACCTTTAGCTTGGACCAAGAAACCTGGAATTGTTTAAGAGAACATTAATTTCCTATGAGCTAGGATTACAGGCTGTCTAGAACTTCTTAATGAACAGCCACACTGCCTTTTTGAAGTATTTATGTATTTGCCAATGCAACTCTGAAGGTTACACTAAGTATTACAGGTTGTCCTTTCTGGAAATTAGAGTCTTCTAGAAGCTGACCAGTCGTGGACCCTGGTGCTTGGGTATTTCTTCGGTGAGACCTCAGGATGGCATTGTTAGTCCTCTTCCCCACACATGCTCCCTTGACGTCTAACTCTTATTTTTATGGACTTTTGGTAAATGAAACATTTTATGACTCAATCCCATCACTTTATCTTTCTCCCCCCATCATTTTATCTTTGTTGAAGATAAAATTAAGTTCAAACTTTGCCTTTTTAAATTTTTTTCAGCTTCTTTTCCCTTAAACTGGACCAGTGGGAAACTACGTTAGTAAAACCCAGAAAACCCATGTTCAGACCTGATGCTAACTGTCTGAATGACACTGAGCAGAGCACGGCACCTTGGGACCTCGATTTTGTGATGGGGGTTAAATGAATGATTCTCAAACCAGCTCTGACATCCTGAAAATTAAGCATACTTGCTTCTGACTTCACAGTTACCATGGAATCAGAGTTTTGAAATGACAGTGACCCTCCTTGATGTTCCCCTAAGCCCTTACACTGAATGGTGATGAGGACCCTATTGGGAAGTGTTGAATGGTACCTTCTCCAGGGTGAAAAGGTGAAGAAGACTTTGCAAGCAAGACTGCCTTTTTGATTTTTACCTCCTTCTGATTTTGAGCATAGTGTTTCCACTAAGCTGCTTTTTTTCCCTGTGAAAATGATTTTGTGAGAAAATGTAACCAGTGCAATTATACTGAACTTTCATAAGATGAAATGTTAATAAAATGGATGTTTGACCAATAAAATACTTGATGCCAAATTAAATGGGCCTGAAGGGAATTATGCTTTGGAGCAAACTCCATGGGAAACAGGATGAAAAGGAAAACACTATTTTTGAGCAACTATATGAATTTCTCCAGAAACACAAATATATAAGTTGCAACATCTTTGGCTTGCCTAAAGGGGATAAAGCATTGTAGCTAATGATGAAGATGCTTACGACAGGTTTCTTGGGTTCAAATCCCAACTTTGCTAGTTCTGGTCTGTTGGCCTTGGGAAAGTCACTTGACCCCATTGTGCTCCCAGTTCCTGGCCCGTACATTGGGGCTAATAACAGTATTTTCCCCATAATGTTGAGAGGATTGAGTTTGTACATTTAAGGCCATTAGCAATGCCTGGTGCCCAGGAAGTGTTTGGCATCTATGAGTGATTATCTTTAGAAAGTAATGAACTTGAAATGGTTCTTGAGAAATTCTGTGTTCAGATACCTGTTCTGGAGCCCAAGGCTGGGTTCCCTGTTTTCTCCAGGAGATAGCAGGGGCCTTGAACTGTTGGGCTCTCCCAAGGCCACAGGGCAGGTCTGTGATGGGAAGAGAGGAATGCTAGTGTTCAACACGAGTGACCTCTAAACTCCACAGCTCCTGCTCCTTTATACGGGAACAGAGTAATGATGATCCAGAATGCTTGGGGGAAGCAGTCTGGTTAATTAGCCTTCTGGTGAGCCAACGATCACTTTTGCCTCGGGTAGGTGGGTGAGTAAATTAGGGTAATAGCTGCCAAAAAACCTTACTGTCTGGCCTGTTGTACCTGCCCGTGTCTGTTCCCTTCCTATTGTGTCTGGCTACTCCCATCCGAGTCTCTGCTGGGACCCTGTGGCCAGGCCATCAGGCCAGTCATGGCCCTTCCTGCCCACTCCTTCTGCCTCATCTGTTCCCTTGAAGCCAAAGCTCGGGACACAGCAAACTACCTGGGTTTCCCAGTATGGAATGGGTGCCGGCATTCCACTTGGAAAGCCGTTTACTCCCTGGAGACGTGTACTTGTCTTTTTCATGAGAATGACCAAGGGTCACCTCCCTTTAGAGCCTCTTCTGCCATCTTCAGGATGTTACTCACTTCCCCCCCCCCCCGCATCACCTTGTGAAACCTCTATTCTAGCACATAAGAAATTATGCACTTTTATTATTGCAGTCACGGCCATATGGAATTATTAATTATTAAAAACCAAGTCTGTCCCTCCTACTAGTTAGAGATCTTCTTGAAGATAGGAACCAGGCAGCATTCTTCTCTGAACACCTGGTTGATGGCACAGGCCTGGCTCAGCAATGGTTTTCACCTGCTTGTTTAGACAAGTTCAAAGTAACCTACAGAGAAATATTTCTATGACAACTGAGACTCTTACTTATCTTTGTTTTATTTTATTTTCAAGTTTTTCTCTGAAAAATAATTTTTAAAATATTTTTTTTTACCAAAATGGACACACAGAACGTACACATAAGTGTACAGCCCAGTGAGTTAGAAACTGGACACATCTGTGAAACCCATGCCCATACCCCTTCTCATGCTTCTTCCAGTCGTTATCTGTCTCCCCACTCCCTTCCCCCTTGCCTGGGAAACCACTATTTGATTGTGATTAATTTTACCTCTAATTTTTATATAAAAAGAATTATACTCTATACACTCCCTTGTGTCTGGCTTCTTTTGTCCAATAGCATGAGGTGGACACTCTGTTTTTGACAGAAGGTATGGAAAGTACAGGACATGGCTTGAAAGCATACTCATCCCTAGCCTCTCTCTCACTCATCACTGAAATCTGGCATAGAGTCATTGAAAGAATGTGAGACAAAGGGATTTGTTGAAGGTTTCACAGATACTCAGTGACAATATTTGGGTTAGAAACCGAGTTTCTCTTTTGTTCAGTAAGATATGCATATTGAAAAAAATTAAGGATAAATCCTAAAATACTGGAAATAGATTATATAACTTTCAACCAAGTGAAAGGAACCAAAGAAGTAATAATTATTTTGTAAAAACAACAATCCAGTAAAAGTCAGGAGATGAGAAAAAATAAAATAAAAAAGCAAAAAATAATTACAAATAATGATAGTACAAATAAGTCCAAGCAGAAGAGAAGTTACAAGAAACGAAAAAGGATAAAATTTTATTAAATTTCAGGGATTCTCAGATAAGATTTACAAAATCCAGCTTCATGCTATTTACCAGAAATAAACCTAAAACATAATAACACATAGAGGTAAAAAATAAAGGAATAAGAAAAGGTATAGTAGGCAAACATTCTCTTCCTCTCATACCCCACATCCAACACAGCAGCAAATCCCATCTAATTGTGCCCTGAACCAAACATTTCTCACCTCCTTTGCTAGTAACACACTTGTCCAAGCCGCTATTGTCTCTGCTCTGGCTTATACTGAAGCCTCCCAGCTAATCTTTTTACTGTTACCCCTCTGGTTTAATTCTTCCCATGGCAGCCATTTCAAACATGTTCAAAATATGTCACTGAACAAAACCCTTTGGTAGTTTCCTATGCCCCTCAAAGTAAAACCCCACATTTCACCATGGCTTTTAAGCTTTACACATTCTGGCCCCTTGCTTTCCTTTTTGAAATAAACTCATATGACTTCCCACTTGATCAATGCATTCCAGACTGAAGCTAGGCTAGATGAGGCTGAAGGTGAAACAGGAATACTGGGAAAAATCTTGGGACAAACTGGTTCCCACCCTAAGCAAAAAGTAACAATAGAGACATCTGAATCTGATGATGTATTGAAGATAACCAAAGAAGCAACAAAACCCAAACCTGGTTCAAAACCAGACTAGACTATATCAACCCTGACAGTAACAGGCTGGTAGGAAAGGTGTAGCCATTTGCCATCACAAATACTATTTACTTCATTCTAAATTCCACACAGATGTCCGACAATCAACTTTTAAAAGTGAGACACATAGAAAAAGCAAGGAGAAAAAAATGTACTGTCAAAAGATGATGCAATCAACATAGTCAGACAAAAAGAGGACTCACGTTTTGTAACCATCAGAAAGAAAAGTCAAAATAACGACGATTAATATGTTGAAAGGGTTAGTGGAGGTGGACAGCATGCATGGACAAAGGGGGTATTTCAGCAGGGAGACTGACAGCATAAGAGTCAAAGGAAATGTTAGAAATAAAAATATTAGTAAGATAGATGAAGAATGCTTCATTACAGACTCATCAGGAGACTTAACGCGGATGAGGAAAGAATCCATAAACATGAATATAGGCCAATAGGAATTACCCAGACTGAAACAGGAAGGAAAAAAAAAAGTGGGGAAAACCAGAACAGAGCATAGAAGAGCCGAGTAACAATATCAAGGGATATATTGTATACGTAATTGGAACCCTAGAAGGAGAAAACAAACAGATCAGGTCAAAAGAATACTTGAAGAGATAAAGGCTGATAATTTTCCAAAAGTAATAAATGACAACAGACCAGAAAGCCACGAAACCCAGAGCCCTCCAGGCAGGAGAAAAAGTAAAAACTAGCTCCTGCACACACCATATTCAACCTGCTGAAAACTAGGAATAATGGCAGCCAGAGAAAAAGTCACATTACATGCAGAGGAACAAAGGTAAGAATGTCAGCAGATGTCTTGTCAGAAACTATGTGAACCAGAAGACAATTAAACGACATTTCAAAATGTTGAAAGAAAAAAAGAATGTGTTAACCCAGAGAACAATTGCTCAAAAATGAAGGAGAGAGAGATTTAAAAGCAAACAAAACCTGAAAGAATTAATAAATGATGCACTGAAAGAAAATGGCTGCCAACTTTGAATTCTGTGCCTGGAAAAAATCTTTAAAAAAATGAAAGCAAAACTGGAAGCAACCCCAATTCTCCCCACCTGTGAATAGATAAACAAGATGTAATATGTCCACAGAATGGGATGGTATTCAGTGATAAGAAGAGAGCAACTGATACATACAACAACATGCTTGAATCCCCCAAGCATAAAACTATGTGCAGGAAAATATGTGCAGCCACAAAATAATACATATTATGTGATTCCATTCATAGGAGTTTCTACAAAAAGGGAAATTATAGTGATAGATTAGATGAGTAATTTCATCAGGCTGAGGACATGGGAGGCAATTGACCATACAGGGGCAAATGAAGATGTTTAGGGGACAATAACCATGTTCTTAAAGTTGATTGTAGGTGGTTATTGCACAACTGTATACACTGATCAAAGTTTATTGAACTGCACATGTAAAACAGGTTAATTTTAATTTATGTAAGTTTATATTTCAAAGCTGTTAAAAAATTAATTGTTCTCAACTCAAAATTGAATGGATGATTCAATCAAAATATAAAGTACAGTAAGCCTTGGGGTCTTGAAAATTGTATGAAAATAATCTAATCATTAAGCATGGTTGAATGATCAAAACTAAGCTTGATAATTTGGGGAAAGTATGAATAAAAAATAAAAACATTCCTAGAACAAAATAAAATATATCGTGAGAAGGAGCACACCTATGCCAAAGGAAATTTTAAAAGGAGTTCCTCAGGCAGAAAAAACATGGTCCCAGATGGGAGATGAAATTCAGGAAGGAATAGGGAGCTGTGGAAAAGGTAAGTATCTAAGTGGAAGTGAACATTGACTGCATGCCTAATTGTACTGTTTCATGGTATGCAGAATGTATGCAGAATTAAAACGTGACAGTGACACAAAAAGCAGGGGGTATTCATGGAATAAAAGTTTTCCAAGCTCTACACACGTGTCACAGATGCTGTGCTACTCTGTGACTCAGGTGTGGGGAATGGCGATTGTGACAGCCCTCCAGGGAGTCTCCTCTGGGGAATTGCCCTCAGCAACAAGGAAGCCCCTCTTGTCCCAGACGTCCTCCCAGCTCAGGTGCTTGAGCCTTTGGGACTGGTGGAGGCCTTTTGGGGAGTGCACTGCCCTTCAGCTTCCCCTCTGCCCAGTGCTGCCCCTCTGCTCCCTGCTGGTGCTCATTCCGTGGGTGCTTCCCGACACTCCTGTACCAAAGTCCCCATCCTCGAGTTTATTTGGTGGAAACCCACTCTACCACAATAGCCACCTACATAAGTTAGAAAAAAGACAAAAAAAGAGAGCTCAAAAAATGTAAAAAGAAGGAAATAATACACGTAAGAGTAAGAATTACTTAAAAATAGAAAATAAACGTGCAGGGCACTTGGGTGGCTCAGTCAGTTAGGCGACTGACTCCTGATTTTGGCTCAGGTCATGGTCTCAAGGTCGTGAGATCGAGCCCCACGTCAGCCTCCCTGCCTAGCAAGGACCCTGCTTAAGATTCTCTCTCCCTCTCTCCCTCCCCCTTCTGCTCTCTCTTTCTCTAAAAGAAAAAAGAAAAGAAAAGAAAAAAAGAAAAGAAAAGAAAAGAAAAGAAAAGAAAAGAAAAGAAAACTTGGTGTTCTGATATATAATCCAGATTCCAGATTTTCTTCTACTATTAATAATACTGCTCATTTCCTTCTTTTTTTTGATTATTGATGAAAATACCAGACATACTGAGGTTCCATTATGTGCCAGGTGCTGCTGCACGAATTTTCCATGTTATTTCATTGAATCCTCATGGCAGCCCCATGAGATAGTTCCTGTCCCCTCTGTTGTACAACAGAGACTCAGAAAGGAGCTGTCTGAAGTGCACGAGTCATAGCTCGTGTAGGGGCTGAGATTTACACCCATGGAGCTGGTGTTTGAACCCCAAGTGCTTGGTGGTGAGGGCGCATAATTCGACTCAGTACATACTCACTGTGCTCTGGGGATACAAGATGAACAAGGCCGACGTGGTCCTTGCCTCGGGGACAGATGCTTAGCGAGGGGTTCTAGTGGGTGCCAAACCCCCAAATCTGAGAGAAGGAGAAGGTTCCGCTTGGCGGAGAGACAGTGTGTTAAGGTTTCCATTTGCTGGGGTTTGGGTTAGTGTCCCACGGCAGCTGTAATGAATTACCACAACCCGGTGACTTAAAACAATAAAAACTTATTCTCTCGCAGTTCTGGGGGCCAGAAGTCCAAAATCCAGCAGTAAGAGGAGGGCTGCACTCCTTCCGAAGGCTTGAGGGGAGACTCTGGCCCTTGCTGCCTTCAGCTCCTGGAGGTTGGTGGGTTTGCAGGACGTGGCTCTAATCTTCGCTCGAGTCCAAGTCCCCTTCTCCGTGTGTGTGTGTGTGTGTGTGTGTGTGTGTGTGTGAAATCCCCCTCTGCCCCGCTCTTCTAAAGGACATTTGTCATTGGGCTTAGGGTCCATCTAGATAATCTAGGGTGAGTGTCTCCTCTCAAAACCCTTAACTTAATCCCATCTTTTGCCATGTAAAATAGTATTCACTTTTTTACCATATAAGGTAATATTCGCGGGTTCCAGGGATTAGGATGTGGAAATATTTTGTGGTGGGGGGGAGGGCACACCATCCAGCCCACGAGAAGGCTCACAGCCTGTTGGATGATAGCTGAGGCATGCCTGACGTTGCTTAGCCAACCTGCTGAGCTGTCCGACAAAGAGTGTGACATTGCAGAGCGTCAGAAGGGACTTGGGAAAGTAGAACAGCTTTCATTGCCCAGGCTTGTGTTTCGCAGAGGCTTTTGCAGACCACTCACATGGTCCATCTGTAGCCATCTGTTGAGATTCTCAGCTTCTAAGAAGATGGCTGGGTATGTATCATTTTCCCTCAAAACAATACAACTATTACAAGATGATGGAATCACAGGCTTGAATGGAAACACCATACACACTGTAAAACCCCTTTTTGTTCCATTGATAAAATGCACGGGAGTATGTGGACTGCGAGTCAGACCGGAAATGGAATCCTGGTTTCATTCCCTTTTCTTGTGGGACCTCAGGCAAGTCTCGGGCCATTCCAAGCCTTGGCTTCCTCATCTGCAAAATGGGCCACTGGGCTTGCAGGGCTACTGGAGGCCTCCAGCCTAATGCCTGGCCCACAGGAGGTCTTCACAAATGCTTGGCTCTTTTTCTGCCTTCACAGGCACTCACGGACCAACACAGAAAGAGATCGTCCTGATTCTCAAAAAGTGGAAGGAAGGAAACAACTTGATATTCAGCAAGTGCCGATATCCCCGCAAGGGGTAGACGTGTAGCTTGCACTCTTTACCTGTTTCTTTCTGGTTGCAAGTAACAGAGACCTTGCAGGCTCTCTCCAGCATCAAAGGGGATTTATGGGGATGATGTGGTGTGTGTGTGTGTGTGTGTGTGTGTGTTGGGGGGGTGTTTTCATGCGAACAACAGGCAGACAAGCACCTGTTCTCAGGACAGGACCAGCAGGAAAAAAATTATGTCTTTAGTTTTCCTAACCTCGAATTGAAATTTAGTATTTCCTTCAATTATGATTCTAGACAACAAACCACAGTAGGACGAGCAGTACCTTTGAATGTGTTACTCAGAAGTCAGAGATATCTAACTATTCACTGCTTAGAAATTAGGGCTTCCCCTCCCCCAGCCTAGCTTTATTGAGGTATAACTGGCTTCTGCCTTTGTGTAAGTTCGGGGCGCACAGCCTGATGATTTGGAATACACGTATCTCGTACAACGATCACCACAGTGAGATGAGTTAACGCCCCCTCACCTCACAGGGCCCCCCTCTGTGCGTGTTTGGTGAGAACACTTACGATCTGCTCTCCGCAGTATTCATGTAGATAACACAGTGAAACAACTATCATCGCCACGCTGTCTGCCACACCCCAGGACTTCTTCATCGTATTACCGGCAGTCCGAACCCTCTGACCAGCATCTCCCCATTTCTCCTACACCCCCAGCCCTCGGCAGCCGCCATTCGTCTGTGGTTTCTGTGAGTTTGGCCTTTCTAGATTCCATGTATGGGTGATATCACACAGTATTTCTCTTTACCTGTTTGGTTCATTGTACTTAGTGGATGCTTTCCAGGTTCATCCATCTTGTAGAAAAATGGCAGAATTTCCTTCTTTATCGCTAAGTAATATTCCATTATAGATATGTAACACATTTGATAGGTATGATTTTCTCTTTATCCATTCATCTGCCACTGGACACAGAGGTTGGTTTACGTCTCGGCTACTGTAAGTAACGCTGCAAGAAACAGGACGGGCAGACACCTCTTCGAGATGGTGGTTTCGTTTCCTTGGATATACGCCCAGAAGTGGGGCAGCTAAGAAATTAGGGCCTCGTTAGGTCAGAAACTAGATCGTCTCTTTTAGTGTGTTAATAAACAGCACCTATATTAGCACTTCACAAAGGTGGTTTTTAATTTAGATAATACTATTTTAATATAATCGCTTTCCTTGGTAATCCTCTGTATTTTATTTTATACATTACATATATGTACATACATACATACAAAATACATATACAAACATATATATTTTTTTTTAATTAAAAAAAATTTTTTTTCCTTTTTCCAAGAAGAATGCCTAGGTCTGGCCCAGCTGTCAAAGGCCCCATGACACACAAAGAATTAAGGACCCTGGGTTACACTGTCTGTCCGTGGCTCCTGGGGGCAGGTCTACTTTGCGTTCTCTCTCCTTCTCTCTAGATTGGCTGACTTTGCTTGTGGGTTCATGTGGTAAAAAGATCCTGTGCAGGGTTGTGCTGAGCCCTTTCCTCCTATGTAATGTGGCATCGACTCTGAGACGAGCTCTGCGGTGGCTGTGCCCCCCCACCCCCCTGCAGACTGCGGGGAGCACGGGAAGCCAGCACCTGTAGTGGGTGCGGGTGAGCACGGATGGCCCAGCCTGGTCAGTAAGGCGTGGTGAGGCCATCCGCCGTCGCCAGCTAGAGAAAGGGGCTGGTTTCTGGGGGGCATTTATGTTCCTCCTCTGGGTGGACACCTGAGCTTGTCTCCCGGGGAGAGACTCCAATGAGCTCTCAGCATGGGCCTGGCCTTGTGTCAGGCGCAGGGAACAGAGACACGAGCCAGCCGTGGACCTGCCACAGGGAGCTGGGGGCTGGGGACCCAGAAGTGAACGTGCAGCTGGATCTCGAATGCCATCCGCCAGAGACAATGTGGTGGGGTCCTTTTACTGGCCGAGGCCTCCTCACCTTGCACAGGCTGGTTCCTTCACCGGGGGCACCCTTTCCCCTTTCCTTCTGGCGAACTTCAACTCCACACGTTTGCTTTTGGGGCTCTCCCCGACCCCCTCCCCTGCCGGCTTCCTCCGCATGCACACTGGTGGGGAGGGAACGGCCTGCAGTCTGGCTCAGCCCAGGCTTTCCTCTGTCATGGCTGGTACGTCACCCAACCGCCTCTTCATTTCTGTGTCACACTCCAGGAGCACAGGCTCTGTCCACTTCTCTCTGCTCAGAACCAGGCCTGACATCAGGGAAGCGTTTAGGAAGTACAGACGGATCGGGTCACGTGACTGATTAATGAGTTGGCGCTCTGGAATTGGCTTCTAGTGTGTGCTGTCACCAGAAAGTGGCCTGTCTTTCTGACAGAGCTGTGGAGACTACCCTTCTTCCTCGGTGCCTTGGTGTCCCCTCAGCACCAACAGTGGGACAGACGGGGTGCTCACTCTTAGGGACAACTCGAACGGTGGCTCTATTCCTGTCCTCACTCAGCCCAGGCTCCCACAGACCCTGGGTAGCCAACCACTGGTGCTTGGGTGCCATCCCTGGGACCCTCTGAGCCCACCTGCTGCCATGGTGGAAAGTTCCAGAAGCTGCCAGCTGCCCGCCTCAACCCCTGAGGTGGTCTCTGATTCTCCACTTGAGGGCTTCTGAGGTGCTGGACACTTGATGCCTGCCAAGGAAAGATGGAAGTTGATGGGTAAATAGCCCAACAGCTTCATCACCTGTTGGATCAGTTCTGAGGTGGGTTCTTTCTGATTCCCATCTGCACCCAAAGCCTACCTCAGAGTTTGCTTCCAGAGCCCCCCAAACCAAGCCACCCTCCTAATCACATACACACTTGTTCTGGATCTATATGCTGAGTCCCTCTTCCTGAAAGTGAGCTGGAGGAAAACGTGGCCTCTTTGCAGGGGCACAGGCCCCTGTTCACTGGTTGCGGTCTGATTGCTTTCTGGCCTCCCATGATGCACTGCTGCAGGAAGCTGGCATTGGGTACGGTCACGTCTCTCTCTGGAGTGCCTGAGGGTCCAGCAGCACACCAAATTCTGCTCTTCCTCAAACATGTGAGACACATACCTACCACAGGGCCTTTGCACCACCTATTCTCTTTGCTTAGAACACCCTTCTCTCAGTATACCTGGATTCACCTCTTGTTGTGGGTTGAATTGTGTCCTGTGAATGTGACCTTATTTGGACATAGGATCTTTCCAGATGTAATTACTTAAGATGAGGTTACACTGGGTTAGATTGGGCCCTAAATCCAATGATTGGGGTCATTTAAGAAGAGAAGACACAAGGGCACCTGGGTGGCTCAGCCATTAAGTGTCCACCTTTGGCTCAGGTCATGATCCCAGGGTCCTGGGATCGAACCCCACATTGGGCTCCCTGCTTGGCGGGAAGCCTGCTTCTCCCTCTCACACTCCCCTTGCTTGTGTTCCGTCCCTCGCTGTCTCTTTCTGTCAAATAAATAAATAAAATCTTAAAAAAAAAAAAGAAGAAGAAGAGAAGACACACAGAGACTGAAAAGAAAAGCCATGTAAAGAGGGAGACAGAGACTGGAGTGATGTGTCTAGAAGCCAAGAAATGCCAAGGATTGCCAGCAGCCATGAGAAGCTGCAGACGGACGTGGAAGAGAGGAACAGGGAGATCTCCCTCAGAACCTCCAGAAGGAACCAACTTGGCAAACACCTTGATTTTGGACTTTTAACCTCCTGAATAGTGAGGCAATCGTTTCTGTTGTCTGAAGCCACCAAGGTTTGGTAATTTGTCATGGCAGCCCTTGAAAATGAAAACACCCCACCCCCTCAACACCTTCTCAGGGAGACCTGTGCTGACCACCCAGTTAGTGCTGTGGGCTGCCCCACTCTCCACCCAGCCCCTCCCTGTCCCCTGTACCCACTGGTAATTTCTCTCAGCTTCTGGAGCCAGGACTGGCTCCATAATTGGTGGAGCCCAATGCAAAATAAAACTATGGGGCTGTTTGTTCAAAAATTATTTAGGACTTTGACTTCAACAAATGCTGTTGGGAAAATTGGACAGCCACATGCCGAAGAATGAAACTGGACCACGTGCTTACACCATACACAAAAATAGACTCAAAATGGATGAAAGGCCTAAATGTGAGACAGGAATCCATCCAACTTCTAGAGGAGAACACAGCACAACCTCTGTGACCTTGGTGGCAGCAACTTCTTGCTAGACACTCTTCAAAGGCAAGAGAAACAAAAGCAAATGAACGTTGGGACTTCATCAAGATAAAAAACTTTTGCACAAGAAAGGAAATAGTCAACAAAACTAAAAAGCAACCTATGAAACAGGAGAGGGTATTTGCAAATGTCTTATCAGATAAAGGGCTAGTATCCAAAATTTATAAAGAACTTATCAAACTCAACACCCAAAAAACAGAATATCCAGTCAAGAAATGGGCAGAAGACATGAACAGGCATTTCTCCAAAGAAAACATACAGATGGCCAACAGACACATGAAAAAATGCTCAACATTACTTGGCATCAGGGAAATGCAAATCAAAACCACAGTGAGATACCACCTCACACCAGTCAGAATGGCTAAAATGAACAAGTCAGGCAACAACAGATGTTGGCAAGGATGCAGAGAAAGGGGATCCCTCTTACACTGCTGGTGGGAATGCAAGCTGGTGCAGCCACTCTGGAAAACAGCATGGAGCTTCCTCAAGAAGTTAAAAATAGAGCTTCCCTATGACCCAGCAATTGCACTGCTAGGTGTTTACCCAAAGGATACAAACATAGTGATTCAAAGGGGCACCTGCACCTCAATGTTTATAGCAGCAATGTCCACGATAGCCAAACTATGGAAAGAGCCCAGATGTCCATCAACAGATGAATAGATAGAGAAGATGTGGTGTATATACAATGGAATATTGCTCAGCCATCAAAAAAATGAAATCTTGCCTTTTGCAACGACATGGATGGAACTAAAGGGTATTATGCTAAGTGAAATAAGTCAATCAGAGAAAGAATTATCATATGATTTCACTCATATGTGGAATTTAAGAAACAAAACAGATGAACATAGGGGAAAGGAAGGAAAATAAAATAAGAGGAAAACAGAAGGAGACAAACCTTAAGAGATGCTGAACTCTAGGAAACAAACTGAGGGTTGCTGGAGGGGAGGTAAGGTGAGATGGGGTAACTGGGGGGTGGACATTAAGAAGGGCACGTGATGTAATGAGCACTGGGAATTATATACAACTGATGAATCACTGAACTCTACCACTGAAACTAAAAATATGCTATGTGTTAATTGAATTTATCGTGTGTTACGGGCTTCATTCCAGAAGAACAGAAAGTCCTCAAAGGCAGTGATCGCTCTCTCATCGGTGGACACATCCCAATCCTCTCAAACAGTTCAGGGGCATAGTAGGCTCTCAGGAAAATGGCATCGATGATTAACGAAGAGGCAGCTGAAGAATGGCTGTTGCTCTCCTCCCTGGCCAAGCTGGGGATCGGAGCACTCAGCTGCCTGCCCCAGAGCTCAGGGCCTTCCCTCCTCACCAGCACAGCAAAGCTCCAAGTGGGCCCCCGATGGAGTCCTGTCGATCATTTTTTAAAAGCGTAGAGCTACTTAGTATCTCTGTCCTCCGTTTCCTCATCTGGGAAATGGGACAATCGTAATATCCAGCTCTTGAGATTTTTTCAAAATATGTGAAACACTCAGAACAGTGCTGGCACATGGCAGGTGCTGGGGTGAGCCCTGGTAGCTCTTGTCACGGCCATTATCTGCACACATCTGTGAGCTGGGTGTCCCTGAGAGCAGACTAACCTGGGGTGGGGGGGGGCTGTGTTAGGGGTGCAGCGGTGAGTCTGCTCACAGCGCTCGGGGCTGGCTGAAAGAGAAACAGTGGGGGGTAAGTTGACTTGCGCTCCGGCAGATCTAGGAGACCGGAACGTGTAAACAGCCTTCGAAATGACAACAAAGAGACCATTCCAGGCCTCCCGCCCTGCAGCAGCTCTGTTACGACTTACAGGATGCATTTTGAAGACTCTAGCAAAGGGCTGAATAATTGATTTTGAAATATTTGAATTCTGGAACATGAAATGGAACCCGTTAAGCTTTTTATGTACCTCCTATCCTCCATAACAACACGAAGCTTATTTTAAACTCCAGAAATAACAAGAAGAACCAGGAGACCACCCCCTAGAATAACTCCCTGCGGTCGATGAAAGCGAAGCAGATCGAATTCACTTTGGGCTAGAAAGGATTCTAAGAAGCTGATTTTCACAATGTCAGAATGGGGTTGGCCTATGGATTTTCACAAGGATTAGACCAGCCTGCCTCCCTAGGATGAATGCAGAAAGTCAAATGTATTTACTGGAGTTGCTGAACAAAACAAAACGAAACGAAACAATACAAAACAAAACAAAACAAAACTTTTTAGGAGGAAGTTTAAATGGTTTAAAACAATGCAAAGGTCTTGAATGAAATTACTTGTCTGCAAAATGTTTTCTTAAATTAATAGACTGTACTTTTTTAGAGCACTTTCACTTTTACAGAATAACGAATGGGGAACAGTTCCCACACACACACCCCCACCCTGCAGGTGCCCATGATATTAACATCTGCAAGGACGTAGTACATTTGCTACAACCAATGAGATCAATACTGTTCAGCTAGTAATACTTAACTTCATAATTTACAGCAGGGTTTATTATTGGCGTTGTATGGGGGACCCTTGAGCTCTGCGGGTTTGAGCGGCACGGGTCTGCTTACGTGCGGATTTTTTACAGTACAGTCCTGTAAAGGTATTTTTCCTTCCTTTTGATTTTCTTAGTAACATTTTCTTTCCTCTAGCTTACTTTTTTGTAAGGATACAGTATGTAATACGTATACCATACAAAACATGTGTCAGTCGATGGTTTACGTTATTGGTAAGGCTTCCGGTCCACAGTACACTTTTAGGAAGTAAGCTTCTGGGCAGTCGAAAGTTATACACAGACTTCTAACCACACACTGCTCAAGGGTCAAGTGTATATCCTATAGGCTTTGACAAATGCATACAGTCGTGTATCCGCTGTTACAGTATCAAATGGAGTAATTTTGCTCTCTTAATATCCTTTGCGCTCTGCTCCGCCTACTCATTCTTTCTCCCTCCAAACCCCCAGCAAACACTGATTTATTAATTTTTTTTACTGTATTCATTGTTTTAAGTTTTGCCCCAAGCCATTTATTATGTCTTTGAATATCAGCCAATAATAGTAGGGCACGTATTGGATTTATAAAGAAATTCATCAACGTATACTAACAGTGCAGATCTGTTTTTACTAAATGAGCACCAGATCCTAAAATTTGGAGACTACTGCCCGAGAGATGAGCTGATAGCTAAACAACGTTCAATGAGGGTTTAGAAGCTCACGCCTCAAAGTAAAACATTTCCTTTAAACAATTATAATATTTCACTAAATTGGGGGATGTATGTTTGAGTTTGCAGAATGCCTTCAAAGTTGGAGTTTCAAAGTGCCATTTTGTCACCGTATTCCTCCGTGGCGTGAGAAAGGGAGACATTTTTACCTCCATTTTTGTGGCAATACTTGGTGACTTTCTGGGCCCTGCTGCCTCTGATCCTGCCTCTTCCCGTTTCTCTTGTTGGGACGGGCTCAACGGTGGAGCCTCTCCCGCTGACCTCTGCTTGTGACCGAAGATCCCAGCTCCACGGTTAGTGGTAAAGTTTTCTCAGCAATTTCAAGGTGACTCAGTCACTTCTGGTTTAAAACAGCCTCTTTGGGGCCAGTTCTCCATCATTTCTAGTCTTCTCCCACATCCCGGGGGGTGATGTAAATTCTGGGACTCAGGCCGCCGGTGCCCAGAATTGCACTGTCAGTACATAGTCGGTGTCCAGACCATCTCTTGTGCACAGTAAGGACTGAACCATTGACTCACTGCCTGTTCAGTCTCAGCCCTGGAAGGTTAGCCTCCAAAACTCCCAAACTGACCTCGTGCCCTCTTTTCCCCAACCTTCTTCTCCAGTGCTCCCCGTGAGACACACCCCCGTCACCTGCCCAGCTGCTAAAGCCAGAGGCCGGGAGTCAGACTTAGGAGTCAGCCCTTGGGTCCCTGCCTTGTCTTGGTGTTCATTCTCCCCTTTTCATTAGTGCAAAATGACTGCTATTCAGTAAAGCTTCTCATGAGGATCAGCTCATGGAATAGGAGAGACAGCCATCCATGTGGACTCACCTTTTTGGTAAACCTGGTGATGCAAACAGCCATGTCTTGCATAGACCTCCTTGTGAGCCACTTGAGTCGCACGGTTGGCTGGAGCTCACCCGGGCCATACCTGGGGAGAAGACATCTGGGATGGAAGGAGATGAATCTTTAGGACTATTGGAACCCCTTGTCCCAACTTTAGAGCAGATCTCTCCTTTCTTTGAAACAAGTCCCATTTTCTGACTTCGTTGTTTCCCTGCTGGGGGCACTGCTATTCATAAAACCAGGTCCCGTGCTCTCCTGGACACAGCTGTCCTGGGCCCAGCACCTTTGGCAGTGTGGCTTTTCCTTTTGTCTGGGACCTTGGAAGGTACGTGAGGGGCAGGGCATTTTAGAGAATACAAATTGATCTGAAAAACTAATCTTATGAAACTTTGCCCGTTCTAGTCCTTCCTGAGTCTATTAGAAGGAACTCCCCCTGCTCCATGAGGAGCATGGGGGATTTGCACAGATTTTGCACTAATGAAAAGGAGAGAAAGAACACCAAAACTGACTCTAATAGACCCAGGAAGGACTACATTCTGAGCTTCATGAGATAAGCATCCTTCTCTGGCTGATCAAAGGACTCTCCTCTCCCCCAGGGACATAAGCAGTCCCCCAGGTGGCTAAGGACCCTCATCAGAGAAGCCTCCCCCCTCTGCTCCCCCAGCCTGGAGTTGGCCTGTGGGGTGGGCACAAAAACCTTGTGATGGCAGAGGCCTTGTGGGGTGGGGGAGCGATGAGGGGGAGTCAGACCTTGTCTTCAAAGTGACTCTTGATGGACTGCTCCACCCACTAGCTTTGTAATGCTTTAAAAGAAGCTGTTTCCTATTTTGATGGTAGGCTTGGGCCTGGCATCATCGTCTCTACCTTACCAATGTGGAAAATGCAGATAAGGAAATGCCAAGATACTAAATGAGTTGTCCAAGATTTTATAGCCAATGGTGTTAGAGCCAGGAGTAGCATCTGGGGCTTGTAAATCCTCCAATTATGAAGGTGTTACCAGTATTGGCTGCAGCAGGCCTCTGGCCATTGGTCTCTCCAGAGCAGCCTTCTGCCCCGGGGGAACCCCAAGGGGAGCCCCCCAGGGATGTTGCAGGACAGAGCCTGGTGGCCCACAAGACTTGGAAGGGACTTTGGAGCACGCCAGTCATGTCTCTTGTTTTTACTGCGACCCAGAAGATGAAGTGACTTGACAACGTCAGATGTCTAGCTCATGGCAGACGGATCCCAGAGATTTGGGACATGGTCAGAACTTCCCACTTTTCCAAAACAACCAGATGTAATAAGCCCTGACTTCTCTATAAACTTTATTCAACTACAGAAAAGGCAGAACAGAGAAAATTATTATTTCTCCCATCTGGAAGAAGCATGGCAATTAGGATTTCTGGGCCTCCATCCATTCTTCGTAAAGGGACGATGGGGGGACAATATGATAAATAAGAGATATTATCAAATTTTCATCAGTATCACGGTTAACGTTTGCTGGAAGTTAATAGCTTGGCATTGCTTAGCACACTCCCTAGAAGCTGTTTTGTTCTTGGCTCATCAACCCAAAAATGGTTTTAAAAGTTTGGAGTGTAGTCTGGACCCAAGATGGCTAAAGTAGGCTGGAGATTAAGGCACAAATCCAATTTCACTTTTCTATTAAAAAATAATATTTTGTTAAACATTATGGACTCTGTGGGGCATATTAGTTTTGCCGCTGACCAGCAGCGTGACCTTGAAGAAGTGACTCGTTTCACTAAAACCTCCTGCTCATTGTGAAATGCACAACACCCACCTCCCAGAATTAGCAGAGAATCCAGGCAGGTGAGGAAGTGTGTGGAAAGTGTGCTCAGCAGGCCCACAGATGGTCTTGTCTGTGACCGCCTCAGGCTGCCCGAAGTGAGCCTGGGATTCTCAGCCTCTGGGAGATGGGGCAGAGTGTTTTGAGGGGTCTCTATGAGTTTGTAACTCTAAGGAGGATGGGCCCTCATTGCTCAGACAACAGGGAGGAAGGTACTCCTTTGCTCACATAGCCTGGGGACCCAGATCCCTGTGCCTGTTCTCTGAGATTCCACATTGAAGAAGGCTGTTGGAAAGACTGAGGTCACCCCGGCCAAGATCCTCAGGCAGGAAAAGGCATCGGGGCCCGTACAGAACTTGATGGCAGTCAGGGGTGTTGGGACTGGTGGCCTGGTCAACATGGGGATGGAGGATGTATGAGTCATGGTTCTTCAGAAAAATGGAACAAATTGGATGTATGTATATATGGAAGTGGATTTATTTTAAAGAATTGGCTCACATGATTACGGGGCTGACAAGCCCCAGATCTGCAGGGTGGAATGTCAAGCTAAGAGTTAGGGAAGAGCCGATGTTGCAGTTTGAGTCCAAAGGTTGTCTGCTGACAGAATTCCCTCTTGCTTGGGGGAGGTCAGTCTTTTGTTCTATCCAGACCTTCAACTGATTGGACAAGGCCCACCAACTTTTTGGAGGATAATCTTCAAAGTCCACCCCTTTAAATGTTAATCTCATCCAAAACACTCTCACAGAAACATCCAGAATAACCTTTAACCAAATATCAGCCCTATGGCCCCCACTAAGTAGACACATAAAATTAGCCATCACAGGTGGTTAGGTTAGCAGGAAGAGAGCTGGTTTGGGCAGAAGTTAAGACCTATTCTGAAAATCCTTCTAGACCCAGTCACCCTTGCACAGTGGTTATGTTTGCAGAAGCAGTGGCTGAGGTTGGGAATGTGGGAATGTGAGCCATGAGACTTGTATTGTTGGTGCCCACAGTGGGGCACGTGGAAGCCCCAACAAGGGAGAGCTTGCCAGCGACAGGGGCAAGAGTCCTTAGCCAAACTGCACCAAGCCCATCTTCAACAGTGACATCTTGTGCCAGGAGGAGCAATGACAGCGGTGGAGAGAGAGACTCCACTTCTCCAAAGGGACCTCAGAGGCAGGAATAACCCCTTCCAGACTGAGGGTGCCTCCCAGGATCCAAAGAGTTGCGGGGTGGTGAGGGGGGAGGTTCAGGTGTGCATGAAGGCGATCTGGAGATGGAGATGGGAACTTCCTGCTATGGAGCACAGAATTCTTCAGTGATTTGCAAGAAAAGGAGAGTGTCAGCTACGCCCCCTGCACCCCTACCCCCGGGCCGAGCTGGGGAAGCAGCTCGTGCCTGCTGCCTTGTCAGAGGAATGGAAGGCAGCCTCTTTCCTTGCATATGCAGGACTGGGGAGCCTCAAAGGTGTCCCCATATTTTAGCTGACCTGTAGTTTCTTACTGTTTCCCTTCTGGCTTTTTCCATGAGACGGCTTCAGTCTGAGTCTTGTTTCACATCTCTGAATGAATACCCGCACGTTCGGGGAGCGGGAGCACTCCTGCTCTGGAGCGGAAGGTGGTGTCCCCTGAGTGGGTGGAGGGGGTGTGCTTTGAGGGGTCAGGAAAGTGGCATTTGTCAAGGCTGGATGTGAATCAGGGCTGCGTGAGGTGCTTCACTTCTGGCATGTTTATATCTCTTCGAACGGCCCTGGCAGGTGGGTCTCAATGCCCCTATGTTACGTCTGGGGAAACTGAGGCACAGAGAAGTTTCTCTGTGGTCACAAGCCCACAGGCAGCAGAAGCCAGGAAAGGAGACAGTTTCCCTCACCCGCGCTCCCAGGGAGACGGTTGGATTCTGCGGAGACTTTCCTAGGAAGCACAGGAATGCTCCCTCTCCCGCACCCCCAGAACTCCCTGGCACGCAGACAGTCTTTTTTCCACCACAACAAATTGCTTTCAGGATTTTTTCTCTGAGGCCAGTGGAGGAACATGGGTCTGATCGTTTTTCATGGCTCAGTTACCCGGCAATCTGCAATTACAAGATGGTGGGAAAGTTTCCTCTTACTTGCGGTGACTTGGAGCATATCTTGGGCATCTCTCTGAGGACCAGGCTTAGCAGCAGAGAGTGGGCTTTACCCGTCTCTGCCTCGGGGCCACAGACCCGCCCCGTGGAATATACCAGAGGGCCTCCTCACACAGAATCACACAAAAACAGCAAAACCGCTTAGTCTGTTTAGGAAAGGAAATACCTTACAATTTTGGGTAGGTTCCTTGTATTAAAAGCACCGAACTGCTTCCTACCCATCATAAAATATTATTTTAAAGCTATTTCTTCCTCCAAATAAAAGTCTTATTCTTCACAAGATAATGCTTACGTAGGTTTTAGATTCAGACATTCTTAAGGTAGAGGTCTGACAGTCATACTGTGCAATATTGGGCAAGTCACTTAACCTCTCTGAGCCTGGTTTCCTCAGCTCTGGAAGGGGCCCGAACGCCTTCTGCACCCAACTGCTGTGGGGATCGATCACACCCATGGGGGTGAAACTGAAGAGCTGAACTCATGTGGAGTATTTTTTTTTTCGTAGTTACAATACACTTATCTTAGGACATATAAAGGAATGCTTGCCCTTCCGGGAACCGGCCAAGGAGATCCCAAAATTCACGGCAGAGTGTGGGCAGGCAGCATTCCCCAATTCAGGCCAATCAGAATCAACACTGAAGTCTCTGTCCTGCTCTGAGCACCTGTTCTCCGCTGGGAGCTGGGGGTATTGAGGCTCCTGGCCACCCCCGCCCCCGCCCGCCCTAGGCAGTTTCCAAATCCTGTGCAATCAGAAGGCAGGCCCCAAGAAGGGGGGTCCACAGGTGGTCTCCGGGGCCCACCTTCCTGGGTTTGAGCCCTAACCCTGTCATTTCCTAGACGTGTGACTGCGGGCAGCGGGTGTTGACCCCTGGGTGCCCCGGCCGTCAGGAAAATGAGGCTGGCCATGGTGAGGACGGCGCGGTCCTCAGGGGTGGCTGGGAGGATTCAGAGCTTTCAGTCGGCGGAGCATGAGGTGCAGATCCCGGCACGCCACAAATGCTGAGCCAGCCGGATTTTGCACAGGCCTTTCTGGCAGTGCTCCCTCCACAGTGGGGCTCCTAGCTCTGCTGTCACTTGATCCCTCCAATCCCCGGCTCGGTGTCCACCTATGGGCCAGGCTTCCTCTCTGGGACAGCTGGATGGCAGTGCAGCAGAGCCCAGCCCCTCCCCTGAACCCTGGGCCCCTGGAGCACCCCCCCCCCCCCGCCGTGGCACACAGGCTTTGCCTGAGCTGTCTGGGGAGGTGGGGGAGGGCAGGGCTGTCTCTTGGGGGATTATAACCCCCCTTGTCCCGGCAGGGGCAACACTCCGATATTTGGCCTGACTTGGGTTTTCCCTTGTGTTGCTTGGGCCTTGGGTTTTCCTGGAAGGGGAGCCCCTGCCCCACTGCCCTGCCCACCCCCCCCAGTCTGGTTGCTTCTCCCAGTCTCTCAGTGGTGAAACTCCACCCCTCCTTCTGGAAACAGGATTCAAGCCACAGCAGCAGTCTTGCCCTTGAGCTGACTCGTGCGCCAGCCCAAGCCCACAGCTGGGGGATGGGTGTCAGCCTTTGCCTGAGTGAGCACTGAGGCTTTCTCTGGCTCGGTCCCCCTCGGGGCGGCAGGCTGGCCAGTCCGGGCCAATGCCCACCCATGGAGTCTGAGCCTCTAACCGTGAGTGGCAGGTCCAAGCCACGGCCCATCTCTCCCAGACGGGTGCTGCTTGTCTCTGGTGACCCCGCAGTCTGCTTGTCTCCTGAGAAAGGACAATCTCTTCTCCTGGGAAGGCCGGGGTCCTGCCCTTGGAAACAACAGGCCCCACGATTCTACTTGCTTATTCTCTGTGAGCACTTGGTGGGGGAAAGACCGTGCTCTCACTGGATTATGGAGACCCTGAATCTCCCTCTGGTAGAGCTGGTTCGGGGGGAGGAGGAGGCAAATTGCCAAGTGGGACTCGCTCCTTCTCCTCCGTGCTTCACGTTGGTAAATGGCACCGCAGCTGGACCAACTCTCCAAGTCACTGTCCAGCTGTCATATCTGACCCTCCGTCCTCCCTGGCACCCTACATCCAGCCGGTCAGCGGCCTCTCTTGCGTCAGTCCTCACTCAATCATTCAACAGACATTGACTGAGTTTCTGCTGTGGGCTGGGCCCTGGGGGTCGAGCTTGCAGTATGCAGGGGGACCGAGACACAGAGAAGCCCGCTGAGTCGATAAACCACAGTGTGCACCCCACGGAACAGGAGCAGAGGGGGGAAGAAGCTTAAGCTCACGGAGGCTGTGATCCACCCCCCCCCACACACACACATATACTGAGATCACATGATGTCATCGACGGAGCCCTGAACCCAGTCAAGCTGCAAATCACATCTATCCCCAGACTGTGGGGGGTCCACGAGGCACAGAGCTATGACGGGGCCCCTTCCCTGGCTTCCCCGGGGTGGGCTCAGCTGCCCCCATGGCCTGTTCCAGCCCCAGCATTCCCTGGGCCAGGATTAAATGTTAATTCATAATGGGGTCCGCTGAAGGCGTCTCTGGTGGCAGCCGCGAGGCAGATTACTCTGGAATCCCAGTGGAATGAATCAGAGGCCTGCTTTTGGCAGTCGGCAGCTGAGACTTACCCAGGGAAAGATGGCAATTTATGCTGTGTCGAAGATAATGACAGTGTTCTCGTTTTACTGCCAGGAGAGCCCCGTGGGGCAGGGGCTTGGGGATGGAAAACCAAAGCTGCGTCGGCTGGAAAACTTTTGTTTTTATTTATGAAACTGATTTGTATATGCTAAGGCCAATTGGTAGAAATTGGTCCATTTGCAAATTGGCAGACAGAGAAAAATCTTGATTTAGGACAAAAAGCAACGAAGCTCAAGCAATAAAAAGAGAATCACTTTCATTAAAGCGAAAAAAAGCAGACAGCGACTCAAGCTTTTTTCTTCTTCAGTTTTTAACTTCTCCCATTGCAAAAGGGCTTGAACTAGTTCAAGGGGGGATAAAGAGAACGAGATTGAGAAATCGGGGAGAAGGGACAAGAGAGGCAGGATAACATCGTAAAGCCAGAGAAAAGATAATACACGGAAATATATGATACTCTAGGGGACATTAAAAGTAGTTAAATTTTATTTTTTAATTGAGGTATAACATACATAGATTAAGTATACAAATCTTGGGTGTGCAGCTTAGCTGATGAATTCTTGTCTACCCAGGTACCAGCACCTGATACGGAACGGAGAGCTTGCCGCATCCTGGTAGGCATCCCCTCCGTGGCTGGCTTATTTTTCCTGCTGATACATGCGGGAGATTCAGCCACACTCGTAATGGGACTATCAGGTGTCTTCACTGCTGTGTGATAGTCTCTCCCGGGGAGATACTGGGAGATACTCATCCATTCTACTGGTGATGGAAACTTGGGTCATTTCCACGATTTGGCTGTGATGCCGATAACTGCCATGAACGCTCTTGGACATGTCCCTTGGGGGACATAAGCGCTCACGTCTGCTGGGTATATGCTCTGGAATGCAGCTGCCGGGACACACTTGGCTTTGGGAGAAAATGCCAAGCATTTTTCCTAAGTAGTTGTACCACCTCGGCCTTCCGTCAGCAGCGTGTGAGAACTGCTCCACACATTTGCCAATGTTTGGTGTTGTCAGCCTTTTTCATTTCAGCCATTTTCGTGGTGTTTCTACAAGACTGTTTTCCCCTTCACTAGCCCTGCATGGGGAAGTGGGGCACATGACCCAGGTCTAACTCCATCCACACACCATTTTGCCCTGATGTACTAATTGATTGGAGATGAGCCGCTTAGGTGGACCCCTATGAGTGGATTTTTAGCCTTTTGCTGGAAATTTGGGTGCATCTGGAGTATTCTCTCCAGCTGCAAGGGAGAGTTGGTCTAAGAATATAGTCAACATGAGGGACTGAACCAAGAGGACATCAGAGGCAAGAGCACTGACTGATCCCCAATTCCAGTGGTCCCCCAAACCGCACCTGCTACTCCAGGCAGTATTTCCCCTTTCACACTTAAGGCAGGTTGAACTAGGGTTTCCGTTACTTGTCCAGTTCAAATGCCCGTTAAATCCAAACACCCACATCAACAGTGGTGAAAATACAACTCAGGGCTTCCACCACGGGTGAATCTCTGTCCTCTGCCCCGGAGATGCTCCTTCTCTCCACGGGGCCTCCTCACTCTTTAGGTCTCCCCTTTAAGCATCCCCTCCCCTGAGGTGGGAGACCCAGCCTCACTCTGCAGGGTACTTGAACACTCCTTTCAGTTTGTTTGCTTACTGCTTATTGATGGAACCCCCAGTGGCCTGTGATTTCCAGAAGGTCAGAGACCGTCTCTGTTCTATGCCCAGCACAGGGCCTGGCCCATCAAGGCATCTGTCAGTATGTGCTGAACGAATGGATGACAGGCTGCATCTTAGCCTTGGTCTGGGCTCCCATCTGCCTGGCACTGGTTGTCCCAGTTGTCAGGTCAGTTCCCCCAGCCCCAACCTGCACACCTTCATTTGGATTCCCCTGGAAGCAGAACCCGAGACACCCATCTGAGGGAAAGACTGGCAATGAGGAAAGCGTTATAAAGTGGGTTACGGCTCACGGCCACTGGAAACTCAGGGACAGTATACAGACAGCCAACTCAGAGTTACCCCACCCAAGGGAGAAGGAGCAGGGGTATTTACACCCCAGCTTCCCTGAGGCACTGCCTCCTACTCTTGCTACCCTGGGGAGGCATGAACCCCATTACTTGCGGCTCTGCCCTCGGCAGCCAGAGAGAGCCCTCAGGCAAGGAAGGACGAGTGCTGGGGTTGGGAAGCAGGACGCTGTGCTCCAGGATGGTGACGGCGCTGGGACGTAGATGTGGCAGCCAAACTATCTGCCTTCCGGTCCAAATGTGGCTCCCTCGGATTACCCGCTGTCCCAAGGAAGCCACTTGGAGGGCTGGAGCACCTGCTCTGCACTCAGTCTGAATCTACTGCCTCTTCTGCTGCCGTGAATTCACCTAGCTCACTCTATCGGGGGGGCTGCCACGTGCTCATCCAGGGCAGGGGAGAGCAAGCGCTGCTGCACGGTGGCTGGCCCGAGCACACACCACGACCCCGCCTGGCTCCTAGCCGGGGGTCTGGCCCACAGCAAACGCTGCCAGTGTGTGCTTTCTGCCTCTCGACCCCGAGGGCTGTACCATCTAGCAGGCGTGCACCATACTTTTTCTTCTCCAAGGTTGGATAGCAAAATAGCAGCTCAACCTGACAAGTCTGAAGTGAAAGTTGTTTAAAATGCTGGATGGCTCCTGGACACGTCACCTCTAGGCTCTTCTAGTAATTGTGCTCCCTGGAGAACACACCTTTCCCACTTATGTGCACGGGTGGGGGGGGGCAGGGCACGGCAGAGGGATGGCTGGTGGCCAAGTAAGGATTAGACCATTTCTGAAAAGTCTTAAGCAAACAAATAAATATTTCCCCCAAGCCACCCGATGGAGAATGTCTTCTCAGTTTAATTTCAAACAGCCCCTCTTTGTGGGCCTGGCAGCCTGAGGCTGCTTAGAGCACAGGGATCCTGAACAGGCTTCCCTTTGGATCCTGGCAGAAGACGGTCTGAAATGCCTGGGGGACAGCTCCCATCTCCAGGAAGGGTAAAATTGCCATGACTCCTCCAGGGCTCAAGCCCTTTACAGTTTCAAAGCCTTTCCCCATCCAGCTTCTCCTTTGATCCTTGAAATAAGCCCTACTGTGAGCAGGGCCGAGTGGCCTCATTATATCCACTGTAACAAGGATCAAGGAGGCCCAGAGAAGGAGAGCTACCTAGGAACGGTCACACAGCAAAGTACAGCACAGCCAGAACGGGGACCCAGACTCCGGCTCCTGGAGGGGCTCTTCCTCCACTGTGGCCCTCTGCACCCCAATATCCAACCCTGAAACTCCGGAAGGGAGGTGACGCCAGTCCCTTCCTGTCTTTTAAAGAGACCTCTCTTCTTGTCCCCACCCCCTTCTTTTTAGTAAGTAGAACCATTAGTTTTTATTGACGGGACTAATGCTTTTCATTTAGGGCCAATTACAATGGGAAGGGAGACGCTTAAGGGTAACTGGGTGATGAAAGGCCCCCATTAGGGAACAAGCTCAGGAGCTGCTGTTTCCCATTTGTAATGCTGGTTCCACATGCGAGTCATATTTAAGCCATAAACGGTGGCGCCCAGGGAGCACTCGCGGACTGCCTTGAGAAACCCAATACTTTTATCAAATCGCCAGATGGCCCCGTATTAGAGAAACCATTTATTTAATTTATTTTTTCCCCTCAGAGCTGCTTAGATTCTCAGAAGCTGGCTTCACCTAACCCCATAGACCTTCCAGTAGCATCTATGCTCCTGCTTGAAATCGTCGTCCTTTGGGTTTTACTGGCGCCCCCGGGGGCTGCTTGTAAACTCTTGCTCATTTCCCCCCCTCTTTTTTGCAATTCTTTTCAAGAGGGGAGGATATGAATCTGTGCTCAGTGCTTACCTGGTCCTGGGGGCTGGGTTCCATCTTTCATTTGCCTTCAATCATGTGGTCCTTGCAGAGTTCCTTCCGATGCACCCATTTCACAGATGAGAAGATGGAGGCTTGCAGTGACATCCCCTCCCCCTCCACCCCTCCAGGGCTGGCCAGGAAGTGGGCGGAGAGAAGGGATGTCAGCCCAGGGTTGTCCTCCTCTTTCCAGGGCTGCAAATAATTTGGAATCAACACTGAAAATTCCTAATAGTCTAATATGTTATATATTTACATTGTATCCCCCCCCCCCAAACCAGAGACTTGGCAAGATCCGTGATTGTGTAGAGAAGCCCCAGATGATTATGGTGTGGTGTCTGGGCTTCGAGGAAGGTTTTGGCATTTGCGGCGGCGTTTTTTTGGTTTTTTTTTTTAAGGTTTGTGAAAGTAAACTGGCGCTTGCCCTAAGGGGGCTGAGCAAGAGGGGGCTGGAGAGCAGGCCTGGGCTCCGGAACAATGCGGCTGGAGGCCTGGGAGGGGAGGCAAATGTAAACAGAGAACCAGGAGCATAAACAGCAAATCAGCCCAGGACAGAGACTTGAGGGACTACGACGGGCAGGAAGGGAATTCTAGCTGGGGTGGGTGGAAAATGAAGAAGGAGGTCGGAATCTGCTTTGAATTCTGCAGGCAGATTGGCTTCAGGGGTGGGGGTGGGGGGTGGGAAAGTCCCGAGTGTGGGGGGAGTTCTCCTGCTGGAGATGTCACTCCCAAGAGGAGGGGAGAGTCCACACACACAGTTTTGAGAAGAACCCAGGCTGGGCTGCGGAAGGGCAGTGATGACTGTGGGTCCTAGGGAGCGAGGGAAGGTACAGAAGGGAATAAATTCATTCACGGTCCCAGGGGAGCAGGGCGGATAAGAGCAGCCCACAGTGGGTTCCCATTTCATTGGCACACAACCCTCTTCAGTACTGGAATCAGTCTCATTTTACAGATGAGAAAGTTGAGGTTCAGGGAGGCCAAGTCATTGACCAATATCCTCTCGTGAGTAAGGGGGAGGCTGAATCTCGTCAGATCCCAGAACCCAGCCCTCATCACTGCACAGAGCTGTGTCTTAAGGAGAAGCAAGGGAGGGGGAAAGGCGCAGAAGAAAGAAGAGTCGTCTCAGCTTGAAGAGGTCAGGGAAGGCTCCCAGGAGGTAGTGGTACTGTACTCGTGCGTTAGCAGATGAATTCACCCATCAGAGGGGAGGACAGGGCGTTCTAGGTAGAGGGAATAGCCCAGGCAAAGGTGTGGAGGCTTAGCTGTGTGTTTGGGGACCTGAGCAGAGTTTGGTGAGGCTGACGCAGTGGAAGTTTCGGGAAATGGAACAGAGAGGGGAACCCCAAGCAACCCTGCCTGTCACCAAGGCTGGGTGATGTGAGGTCCCGATTTTATTTTGAACCTGTGTTTTGTCAGTGAAGTCTGACGGGACAGTGGGGCATGTGCAGGAACAGAGACACCTACAATAGGTGTTTCCTGCTGTTCTTTGCTGCCCCCTTTGCACATAGCTTCGTGAGACTCCGCTGGTGCAGAATTCTGATGGGCCCACCTGCAACGCAAGGTCCGGGAGAGCTCGAAGCAAGTACAAGTAAGCTTATTACATCGACAGACAGACTTAGGGCGAGTACTAATGGCTCCAAGAAGCCACACTTTTTTTCCAACCAGAACTTGCTTCAAATGCAGAAAGAAGACACGCATGCAAACAACCTACAATATCCTTTCTTACTCATGTTACTTCCCTGTACTGGCCAACCACTTCTGCTGGAAACGATGGCATGGAAGGAAAAGGAAAGCCAGGCAAACCCATGATTCTTTATGCATTTAGTCCTTCTTTACTGGTGAGCAAGCTGAAGGTGGAAAGCAGCGGAAGAATGTGCGCATGTCAGGAAATGAAGTAAAAACAGCCGAGCTGATTTTGCGCAGTGCTCCCCCCTGCTCTGGTAAGAACGGATACATATGCATGAGCCATGAGATGCGAGTGTGTAACTCCTGCGATTTCATCTAGGAGTTAAGTGCTCTTGTACTTGCACTTAAAACTAACACTGTACACCTTGAAGATGAACGGTAAAATTTATGCTAATAACACAAAATTTTAAAAGCCTTTTTAACTTAGAATGTCATAAACAGCAGATTAAAAAAACACCATGGCAAGCCGAGAGGGAGCCTGGAAGAACAAGAAAAGCTCTACATTTCGGTACCATGAACGGCAGATTTTCCTTCTTTTATGAACAAGGGGCCCTGAGCAGCTTAGCAACTGAGGGGCTGCTTGCTTTGGGGTCATTCTTTTGTCTATTGGAACAACCAGCTTCACAAGACCTGGCACCTCCCTGACCTCAGTCTCCCCATTGGTAAAAGAAAGGAGCAGAAAGGAGGTCAGAATTGTGGCCAGAGACCAGACCTTCCCAGATATCCTTGGAACCTTGGCTCTGCCACCGGAGCCTGGCCTTGAACACCTCGCTGAATACCTGGAAGCCTAGATTGCTTCATCTGACAAGAGAGGATCCCAATGCTGCCTGGCAGTGATGCAGGACAGGGAGAGTGCAGGGTTTGGGAGTAACCTTGAGCAAGGTGTCTCACCTCAGTGTCCTCGACTAGAAAACAATGCTTCATGGAGTCCTCCTCGTCGTCCTCCTCGTCGTCGTTATCCTCCAAGATTTTATTTATTTGCGAGAGACAGCAGGAGAGAGAGAGCGCGCGCACAAGCAGGGGGAAGGGGCAGAGAGAGAGAAGCAGACTCCCCCCTGAGTAGGGAGCCTGATGCCGGTCTGGATCCCAAGACCTTGGGATCATGGCCTCTGGCTGAGCCACCCAGGCGCCCCACTTCATGGAGTTCTTATGAGACTGGCTTCGCAAGGCAGATGGCAAAGTAGTGAATAACTGATAAAGGACTAGCTACCATTTCTGAGTTATTATGAAGGCACACAGGAAGTGCACAACCTTCTGGAAGGCACCCTGTTTTGTCTGCCCAGTCCCCGCCCATACCACCTCTTGGAGCAGATCCCCTCTGCTTCCGGGAAACTCTCCTTTCCCCTCAACGAGAGTGTTCTAGAGGCGGCCATTTCCCCACATGACTCCTCTCCTTGGCCGGTTGTTGATTGGTCCACAAGCGTCCCGTGACCAAGCTCAGCCAATCAGGTGCTGAAACCAGGATTTCTTGAACTACATCCGGCCATTACTTGCGGCGGTCTCTATTTAAAGAGACAAAGCCCAGAAGGTATTATAGGTGTTTCCTGACTCTAGTGGGCATAGAGGAGAGGCGCTGAAGCTTGCAGGACGCTCCCCAGTCGCCCCCGGGGAACAAACTCTGGCTGCCCTGCCCATAGAGCTTGCCTGTGTTTCTGTGGCTTTCACAAGACAATACATTTCTCTTTTTAAAAAGATTTCCACTTTTCATTAAAATGGTTCATTGGCATCTATTGCTTCTAATGCAAAGACTGATGCTTAATCTATTTAATAAAATGATCCTTTTACCTCCCTGCGAAGACACTGGACAGCTTCCACCCGACATGTGGGTGTGCTTGAACTCTACCTCAGATGCTCTCTGCGGGTGCCTGAGGGCCCCTTGGTGGGCAGGCGGCCACCACCTGGTCCGCTTCGGGCACTGACTTGATGGGGCCCCTTCTAGCATGCTCTGGAGTAGCAGGGATTTATTTGGTTAGCAATTACTTCAGGTAAGGCTTTGGGAACCAACCAGTGTGGTGACTAATGTTAGTTCCCTCCCCGCCCCTCCGTCCCTCATTCCTCATCTTCTCTTCTGTCATACCACAGAAGGTCCCTTATTCACCCCAGAGAGCGAGATACTGCATGAATGGTCCTAAATTAGAAGGAACCCAGGGTGTCCCCTCTAGGGAAGTTTATAGGCTGGTAACGGAAAAAGCAAACCAACACACAATTCACTTAATTAGTTAAGCACATGACGGGTCTGTATGTAAACATTCATTCATTCATTCATTCATCTCTCTGACAAATATTTATGCTTCAGTAGGGTCCAGACACTTCTGGGGTTCAGGATACAGTGGTGAAAAAGTTAAACAATGTCCCTGTTCTCAGGGAATGGAGATTAACACAGAAAGATTAACCATCACAACACATGTTCACACATTCATCAGGCACTTTTTGGTTCAAAAAACTTCCACAATAATTTCCTAAATCTAGCCCTCACGAGAGCTTCCTGGGGCAAGTACTATCCTCTCCATTTCACTGGTGATGAAACTGAATCCAGGCTGTTAAGTAATTTGCTCAAAGGAATTCAAAACTGATACTGCTCCCAAATCCATATTTTTTCTACTAGCATATATTTATTTATTTAATTACCCACTTATTCATTCATTCAGCAGGGCTGGCCAATGAAATGGAGGAGCAGTCTGCTGGGGGAAACTTAGTAAAAATAGTTTTGCTCCTCAAAAACAGACAAGAGCAGCATGAGTCAGATGTCTCCCTGTCGCATTCATACTCCTACGCTTCCATATACACATGCTCTGCTCCCACTTCTCAACCACAGTTGTAACGTCTCCCCCTCACAACTACAGGTAGCAGCCCCCTTGCCGCTCTGAGACAACGAGCAGGAGGATGAAAAGTCAATAAGCTGAGAATAGCAGTGAAGAAAGGTTGAGAGAACCTGGATTCCTGATAACACCTTGAGTTGTTGTATCAATCCAGACTGTTTCCTCCAGACTTAATATTCTGGGAGACGATTAAAGGTCCCTACTGCTTAATCCAGCATAGATAATCCGTTACTTGGAGCTCAACACATTTCTAACTGATCCAAATTGCCAGAATTCGAGTGTTGGAAGGGACCTCATCATGTCCATCTGTTTCTGGATAAAAATCTCTGGCACCCCCTTAACTCATATGGCGCCTTGGGCACGTTTCTTACATATGCCTCAGTTTGCTTATCTGTCTGATGTTGGTAATAGCAGTACCTACCACATAATGTTGGTAGGATTGGGTAATTTAATACATGAGAATCTTGTAGAAAATCTAAGTAAACTAGGAATAGATTGCACTGTCCTCAGGCTGATAAAGTGCATCTATGAAAAGCGTATGGGTAGCCTCATATTTAATGGAGAAAGAACAAATACTTTTCCTCTGAGATCGGGAAAAAGACAAGGATGACCACTTTCACAAATTCTATTCAACATCGTATGATTAGAATTTAGCTACTGCAATAAAGCAAGAAAGAGAAACGAAAGGCATTCAGATTAGAAAGGAAGAAGTAAAATCATCTTTTTAAAAAAGATTGTGTTTTTAAGTAATCTCTCCATCCAGCGTGGGGCTTGAACTCCCAACTCCAAGATCAAGAGTTGCATGCTCCCCTGACTGAGCCAGCCAGGTGCCAAAGAAAAATTGTCTTTATTTTCAGACAATAGGATCATCTATGCAGAAAAACCCTATGGAATCTGGGGAAAAGTTACTACAGCTCATAAGTGAGTTTCAATGTTTTCACATTACAAGATCAATTCATGTCAATATATTGTATCTCTATATAGTAGCAATGAACAATCAGACACCGAAATTTAAAAAGAGTACAGGAGGGGCGCCTGGGGGCCTCAGTCAGTTAAGTGGCTGCCTTTGGCTTGGGTCATGGTCCCGTGGTCCTGGGATGGAGCCCCGCATCGTCGGGCTCCCTGCTCGGCAGGGAGTCTGCTTCTCCCTCTCCCTCTGCCTGCTGCTCCCCCTGCCTGTGCTCTCTCTCTTTCTGTCAAATAAATAAAATCTTAAAATAAATAAATATAAAGAGGACAGGAGTCAGCAAACTTTTCTCTGTGAAGGGCTAGATGGCAGCATTTTTAGGTTATTCTAGCGGGGGAAGGGAAGCCTCGGTGGTTGGAGTAAGGACTTGTTAAGTTTGAGAGAGGTATCAGACATCCAAACAAAGGCAAGTAGCCTAAGGCTCAGCGGAGAGGACACACCCGGAGATACCAGTCTGGGGAGCATCTGCTGGTAGTTAAAGCGTGAGATGGGGTGAAGTCAGCAAGGGAGTGCAGACAAGAGGAGAAGATACCCGAGCATACCCAAGACCGGGAGAATGGGGTGCGATGTTGAGTATGTGAGTTCACCAAGGATCACCTGCTCCTCAGAGAAGCAGGAGATCAGTGCCCCTCATCTGACCTCAAGGTGGTGGCCCAATGCATGTAAAGTAGCCTGGACATGTGTTTTGTCAGAGTGCAGTGTTTTCTGAAAAATCTGAATTAATCGCCATCATTGAAAAATTGAGCATTCAAAGAAAAAGTCTAGAAAAAATTGAAGTTTCACCGAAAAGTCTGGACTTAAAGCTTCTCTTGACAAATTAAAACCTCTGGGCAGGGGCTCCTGGTGGCTCAGGTGGTTAAGTGTCTGCCTTCGGCTCAGGTCATGATCCCAGGGTCCTGGGATCGAGTCCAGCATCGGGCCCCTTGGTCAGCAGGAGCCTGCTTCTCCCTCTTCCTCCGCTGCTCCCCCTATTGTGCACACTCTCTCTATCTCTGTCAAATAAATAAATAAATAATTTTATTTAGCAAAAAAACCCTCTGGGTATATGAAGTCTGCATTCCTGCCTAACAGCTCTGAGCCAGAGCTGAGACTGGTTGCCCTGGAGACAGGCTTGGGCACTCCACTCCACTCCAGTCCGCACCGCTCCCTATTGCCCCACTTTGCTCATTTATGCTCTCAACCTAACCCTTGATGGCCCTTGAGTCTGTAACTCCCTAGCTGGGTCCATGGGCATTCTCCAAGGATTCCTACCTCACGGCTCCAGGATTCCTGTCCTCAGAGAAGGCTTGGGGCTTCAAGAACCCGCTCCATCCATGGCCTCAGAACCTGTCGGGAGGCTGATGGTTTGGAGCCAGAGTTTGTCATGGAGGACCCAGAGTGAGTGCAGGCCTGTGTAGAATGTTTTATGTGAAAATCAGAGGGCTTTTCTTCTTGGCAGCAAACGGGCTTCATCAGGGCCAAATCTCGAGTTCATGTTATGGACTAAGCTCCCCCCTAAGCCTTTAGGAAATGAAGACGGGAGACAGGGGGAAGGAGGAAAGCATCCCCAGGCTCCTCAGGCCCTCCCCTGGGCAAAAGGTCTGCTCTGCGGGCACCAGGGTCTTGAAGGAGCACAGCAGGGAAACAGCAAAGCAAAGCTTTTTCCCGAGCACTGTCCTCAGGCCCTGCAGGGATTTCCAGTGGCTCTGGGTTGGTGAACTTGGCATAATTTGCTGCATTAAACACAAAGCAGATTCTAGCAGCTACAGCTACAGAGCTGGTGCTGGGTCCCAGGCCTGGAATGTCAGCAGGAGCAGAAGCCGCCATTCAGCTTGTGTAGGACCAATAAGGAGCCCACGGGAGAATGGGCAGTGGAGGGGGTCCCAGCCTTCGGGGACCACAGCCAAGTTGTCTGAGAAGTCATAGCCCTGCAGTCCCAGGCTTTCCTGCACCTCAAACTTTCTCCTCTCTGAAATGCGAGAGAAGTTGCAGTTGGTAATAACAAATTACAATGGACGGAAGGAAGTTGGTTCAGACGGGTTCCCACCTCAACGCTCAACACAGCCCTGTGAGACAGTATGAGCAGTGTTTAGGAGGGATTGGGCACCAGACTGCAAGAGCCTGAGGGCTGCCTCTGCCATTCATGGGCTGTGTGGCCTTGGACAAGTAATTTGACCTCTCTGTGCCTCGTCTCTTCATCTGTAAAATGGGGATGGTAATAGTCCCTCCCTTATAATCACTGGGATGGTAATAGTCTGGCCTTATAGATTGGTAGCAGGGATCAGTAGCAGAGATAGTAATAGAAAAGGCTCTGTTCTAGGTCCCCTCCTTCTGTCTCTTTAACATGCAGGCTCCATGAGGATTGGGCCAGACTTTGAATCTCTGGCCTTAGGGTAGCGCCTGGTACAGAGTAGACCATCTGTAAATGTTGGCTGATGAGTGAATAAGTATGAATGAATGAATGAATGACGGCCTCGAGTTCCTTAATGGCACTGAAGTTCTAGACCGAATTTCCCCTCCTGCTCTGTTCTGAATTTGATTTTTGGACTTCAGTCTCCTGATTATACCCCCAGGAGACTGCAAAGGGACTTTCTCCCTGAATGGAACCGTGCCCCTAAAGTTCAGACCCCTCTGGGGGCAGCTGCTCAGATCGGAGGGAACTGGCCATGAGGAGAGAGTTTGGGGTGTAGCACCGGTGGGATCTGCCCAGCATCCCTCACTGCCCGGGTCCCCAACTCCAGGCAGGGAACGCACATCAGGGCTGCGGGGGCTGGGGGCTGGGGGCAAGAGCCGGCCATCCCTGCCCAGTGTTTCCCATACGGAGTGCTGGTAAACAACACAGAACAGAACCACATGGTGTCACGGGCAGCTCACTAGTCCACGGTAACATCTAGTCATCACAGCACACAGTGTGGACGGGGAAGTGATTTCAAAAACGGTTGCCCTGTTTGCCTGCAAAGCTAATTTATTTCTGATTTCTGAAGTCCCCTTGGATTCACAGTGTTGAAAATAATTCTCATTCACAGATGAGTTGCAAATGGCAACACTTCTCAGACACCTCGTCTGCTGTTCTCTGTTCTCCGTTCATTCATTAGCCAAAGGAGGAAGGAGAGAAAGCCCCCCACCCCTGCCCTGCTGCTCCCCCTTTACTGTCTTAAGTCTGAACGAAATCTAGTTAACTGGCTCTCCAAGTCATAACACATTCGTGGTGGCCTCCAGTGTGCTAAAATCTGGTTGTCTGTCTTTTTGAGGCTGTGTCGGGTTTTTTTTTTTTTTATTACATTTCTGTAATAGTTAACAACTATATTAAAGCATTGGAATATGAAACATGCATCTGAAACATTCCTTAAAAAACACTTTAAAATCACTGGGTGAGATTTTGCGAGGGTCCTTCTCCCCTCAGACGAGCTCCTGGTAAGGGGCCTCAGTTATTTATGGCCGTAATGATGCAGCATAACCAGCCACTCCGACACGTGGTGACTTAAAACAAGCAGGCACTTCTTTCTCTCGTGAGTGTCGGTGATCAAGGCAGGGCTCAGCCGGGAGCTTCTTCTGGTCTCTGTCAGTGGCTGTCACTTCCCGAGGCTGATGGCCTGTGGCCGGTGGAGAGGAATGGGGCTGCTGCTCACCTCTCATCCTGCAGCAGGCTAGCCCGGTGCGCTCACAGCAAAGGCAGAGGAGCGAGCGCAGGAGGGAAACACACCAGCACTTTATCAAGCTGGTGCATGTGTCACCTTCTCTCACATCCCTTTGGCAAACCCACATCATGTGGGCAAACTCAGGGGTAGGGAGAGGACCTGCAAAGTCACGTGGCAAAGATGATGGGGAGGGGAGGAAAGTCAGGGCCATTGGTGCAATCCTGTATCACACTTCTCTTCTTTCTCTTCCTGCATTCCTGCCTCGACCCATTAAGGGAGGGAAGTTCAGCCACTCCTTGTGGGGTCTCGGAGATCATGAGGAAGGAGCTTTTGCTCTTCTTGCCAGCCTTTACAGGTTAAGTACCCCCTTAGCTGCCCCTCCATAACACGAGCCTGATGAGAGCTCAACACCCATGTGGTCCAAGACGATGGCTGGGGTTTTCACAGCTCAGATGAAGCAGGGCTCCCCCGCCTGGGACTCAGGGCTCTTGCTCTCCAACAGTGCCCATCCTGGTGCCCAGTGAATTCATCAGACACTTCCTGTCTCCAAAAAGAAGCACCCACATGGCCTTTCCATCCTATAGAATGGTCGACCCTCCATACTCCAGCTTCCCAGCATGTGACTCAGTGGGCGAGACCACCTGGCCCTCAGCTTCAGGTCTAAGCTCTTGTTCTCTGACCCAGGTTCCCAGGGGTCTTGCACTCTGGGTCCTAAAGGCCACACCTCTAGTGGACATTGGCCCAGCTCTGTGTGTATCTCCTACTCGAACTTGTAACAATCCCATGAGTGTCAGGGAGAAGGAGGTACCTGGGCGTGTCTGAGCAGGCTTCTCAAATGCCCCCAGCTTGGTCAATGAGGAGAACGCCCACTCCTCTGAGCCCTGCTTCCTCACTCCCTGTGATAATGGTTATGTGGTCAGGAGCCCGGGCCGAGCTGTGGACAAGCCACCCAGGGCATGCCATGCTCCCGCCAGCCCCTGGCCAGGGGAGGGCAGGGCTGGCAGAGCCGTGGGAAACACTCGGATAGAGACATTTTTAGTACCAGACATGATCTTCTTCTCTTAATAAGGCCGTAACACAATGAAAGGGCAGGAGGAAAAGTAGGAAAATTCCTCCAGAGTGTTTTTTTAAGTCTAAGTAAGATGAAAAGTGACGAGGTCCCTCTGGGTGACCTGTGGGCTCTGGTGATCACTGTGGCCGGCAATATGGCTCCTTGCATTCTCCATCCCTCCGTGGGTCTGGCTCCATGTTGAATGCTGAACAAACTAGTAGGACTCATTAGGAAATTTGTTAGAGCCATCTTTGGGAATGGAGTGGAGGAGGGCTGCAGGAAGCAGAATGTCAGGGCAGGAGGGTTTAATTGACATAATATTAGATTTATTTTTAGACTTCCGCCTCACATTAAGGAGGTTGTGATACGTTGTACTAAGATATATTTAATGCAATAAGAAAAGGGGGGAGAAATGAGGGCATTTGGGTGCGATAGGAAAAACAGATGGAACCAAACTAAGTTGGGTCTTCAGAGGGTATACCATAGCTGGTATGTACTTGCCACAGCCCAACGTCCAGGATGACTGTGCTTCCTTGTGGCCAAAGCAAAGAGGTAAACATGATCAGGGGCAAGATTCACAGTGTCTGTAAGACACCAACATTTGCTCAGGGAAAGCTCAGCTGTTCCTGGTACAGAGAAGTGAGAAGACATTTCCCTTAGGTTTTCTTTTTTTTTTTTTTTTTTTTAAAGATTTTATTTATTTATTCAACAGAGATAGAGACAGCCAGCGAGAGAGAGAACACAAGCAGGGGGAGTGGGAGAGGAAGAAGCAGGCTCATAGTGGAGGAGCCTGATGTGGGGCTCGATCCCATAACGCCGGGATCACGCCCTGAGCCGAAGGCAGACGCTTTAACCGCTGTGCCACCCAGGCGCCCCTCCCTTAGGTTTTCAAAAAGGAAGCCTCCCCGGCTCAGCTCAGTGGGGCTGGGAAATCGGGCCTGTCTTGCCTTTGCATGCAGAGGGCGGAGGACTGAAGTAGGAGAAAGATGGCCTGGAGCACAGAGGAGCAAACAGAGGCACTGGGAAGGGGGCAGTCTGTGGTCATCAACTACCCAGATGCAGAGCCCGCCCAGTCCCGATGGCTCGACCTTGGCATCCAGCCCATTTTTAAAAAGTTGGGCAACTTTCTGAGTCAAGCCTGCCTGGGCACCACCAGGGAGAAGGGAGCAGTTCAAGGGAGACGCTGGCTCTCTGGGGGATGTGATGGGAACCCCCTGACCCTGGGGAAGAAAGAAATGGTGGGGCCTGTGGGTTTTGGGGTCCTCGCCCTTGCGGAGGAGGGAGACTTTCCTCTCAGTTTGAGATGAGCTGTTTACAGAAGACCTGGTGTCCAGAAAAGGCAGACCGTGGGAATCCTTACCAACACCCCACTCCCCCCTCCAGGTGAGTACACGGAACCCTCTTCCCAGCCCCTCCCCTGCCTGCGGGCCTGCGGCCTCGTCACTGGTGCTGGCCAATAGGGCAGGAGTGGGAGAAGGCCACACCCCCCGCAACGAGGTCCAGGTGTCCTGCCCTGGAGACACCCACTGGAAGGCGATTGTGTCCCCAAGTCACTGCGTGAAAGGGCTGCTTGGAGAG
Organism: Ailuropoda melanoleuca; assembly: GCF_002007445.2. NCBI lineage: Eukaryota > Metazoa > Chordata > Mammalia > Carnivora > Ursidae > Ailuropoda > Ailuropoda melanoleuca. The sequence goes on from NC_048228.1 coordinate 104,588,426, forward strand.
CCGCCAGGCCTGTGGCAGACTCGGGCTTGGTTTGCTACTGCCGCAGATTCCCAGATTCCGTGGGGACTGAGGCAGAGGGAGAGAAAATCTCAGCCCCCTGCCCCGATGTGGGACTCAGTGGGAACGTGGCAGCGGGCTCTGGAGCCCGGTTTGAATCTCAGCCCTGCCAACTACTAGTCTATACCTTGGGCAAGGAATGTGCCCTCGGTTTCTCCACCTATAAATGGGGACGTAATAGAAGCTGCTGGGGAGAAGTGCTGTGAGGGTTAGCGTCACCCTACGCGGAAACACCGGTGCCTGTTCCTTGTACCTCGCGTGTAGTTAGGTCTAGTGCAGAGCCTGACACACCGGACGTCTGCACAGCTGTTACTTCCCTGCCCCCACCGACCCCTCCCTTCTCTAGCCTTCCCTGACCCTAGTTGACTTCGTCCTGCACTGAGGGATTGAGTCAAAGATCAACAGTAAATACGGTTAGCCCGGGTGAGTTTTCCATGTTAGGTGCCCAGCCGTGGGCACAGAGGAGCAAGACCTCGCTGTGCATGGGCCTTAGACTCTGTAAGATGGACCTGCCTGGGGTCCAGTCCGGGCGGTATGGGCTTGCTGTGTGACCATGGGCAAGTCACATAGCCTCTCTGTGCCTCTGCTCTCTGTGGAATTATGGCTTTACTGAAATGTGTGTTGACAGCCTGGCTCTGTTGCTCCCATCTGTGGATGGAAACTGCATTTCCCAGAGACCCCTCCCATATGTAGTACTGGGTTTGAGTTGCCCAGCAGAGAAGCTCGCGGGGGATGTGGAAGGCAGAAGCAAAGTAGAGGTGACTGATACTCAAAGATCATGGGGACAGGCTCAGAGGAATATGGTGGGTCCCAACCTGTCCCTGTTCTCCATTCCAAGTCCAGCTCGTCTTCCCATCTGATGGCTCTGCTGGCCAACAGGGGCCCAAGCCCACCCCCGGGTGGGCAGTTCCACAGGGGCAGCAGGTGCCCTGCAGGAGGCCGTCTCCCCAGCTCTCTTCCCTTTTCTCGTCCTGCTGAGCAGCCAAATGCACAGGACTTCTTGGATCCTTCTGCCAGCCGCCGCTGTGCAGCCATGCTACTACTCGCTGCCTCTCTGATCCCCTTCCAGACGCCCTCCCCATCCCGACCTCGTTGTGTATGGTCCAGTCCCTGTATGCAATCCGTTTCCCCCAAGTACTCCTGGCAGCTCTGTTTCCTGGCTGAACCCCGATGAATGTGAAGGCAAACGCTAGGGTGTCATGGAGACAGCCGGGGTCAGGTCTGTTGCCCTCCTCACAGATCTGTGGGGTCACAACCAGTTGGAGCCACCGTGCTCCATGCTGGGTGCGCCTCCCGCAATAACCACTCCTGCTGGAGGGCCAGGCAAAAGGGGTCCACGTCCTCTGGGTTGCTTTAGCGTTTGGTTGGATAAGGGCTCTTCCCGAGCTGGAGGGGACACGCAGCTTCTCATGTCCACGGAAGGTTCCAGGCTCTACTTCTCTCATGCCTTGACTAACACAGCGGGGACAAGACCGGACTCAGTGTCTGGGTGGAACTGCAACTGCCCTCCTGGCCCTGCTGGGATGGGGGGACTTGATTTCTGGCAGATGATCCCCAGCTTTGCGAGGTCAGTGTTGAGACAGCCCTCGCGTCTGCTCTACCCACGAGCATGATAGCATGCTTTCTTCAGGTCCTTACAAATTCATTACAAAGATAAATATTAATGACTGCTTAGCATCCCATTGACTAGACGACCCTAAGTTTGTTTAACCAGTCCCCATGGATGGACGTTTATGTTACCCGTAAGCCTGTAATATAAATAACATCATGATAGATGTTATTTTACTTCCGGTCTTTGTCCAAATATCCAGTTATTTCCATATGATAGGTTCCTAGGGGTAGAATTCCACAATCAACATTATCTGAGACTCTTAGTACAGAATTGCTTTCTAGAAGTGAACCCTTATTTTAGGGATGCGGAAATGAGGCCCAGAAACGGGCCGTGACCTGCCTGTGGTCACCGAGAGGTGGGAGCAGAGGGGGTGAGAATTGCTGATGCTGACACTTCGGCTAGGACTCGTCTGCTCTTGGTCGCTGGCGTGGAGTGAGAGCCTAGGGTTTTGCAGGGCCCGAGTTCTGACAGCACCAGGGTGGCGTCAGTGTGGCCAGGGGAGGATGGAGGAGATGGCGGGATCTCACACTGCGGGGACTGCAAGCTCTTGGCCATCATCTCACCCAGTCTGTCGTCGGCATCTGCTTTGGCTTCAGAAGCAGGTAGGGGAGTGTGTGTGTGTGTGTGTGTGTGTGTGTGTGTGTGTGTGTTTGAGTGTGTGTAGATCAGTTCATTTATTCAAAAGGGGAGCAAGTAAGCATATTTGGGCAAGGGACCATCCCAGCGTGATCTGTATCAGATAGGGACTGCAAAGCCCTTGCACGTGCGGCTCCGGTCATGGAGGTGGGGCCCGGACCCCTCCCACTCTCCCACTAGACCATGAGGTCCTGCTGCCTGGCCTGGACTGGCTGTGAAGTGCCTTTTTCTCTGCTCCCCAGAGTCCCGCTCCTGGCCAGGCTCTCCCCAGCGCAAGGCGCAAGAGGCTGGAGCAGAGGGGATGGACACTGAACCAGCCTGGGCCATCCTGGTTTGGGCTGACTTCCTCCTTTCCATTTAAACATCCTTGGCCCAAAGACAAACAACCCAGCCTTAATTTATGATCCTGTTAGCGCCACAGCAGTGAGGAGACATCCCTCCTGGGCAGTATCTTCGAAAGGTCCCTAAAGCTGTCCCCTCCTATTGGAGAAGTATCCCCCCACCCCCGGACCACTCCCAAGGGGTGGTTCAGCTTGTGGGTTAGGGAGAGGCAAGAAACAAGCAAAATCACTTGTGCAGAAAAAACCAGGACGCGGTCGATTCCCAAAGGCAGTATTTTATTTGCCCTGTTTCCTTCACGTCTGAGGCTCAGGCAGGCAGGAGTAATATATTAGCTCCGTTGGTTTAACTGGACAGCAGCATGAGCTTGTAATAAGGATGTGGTAATACACCACGAGAATCTGTAGGCTCATAAAACTTGACCTTATAAATCTCCATGTGTATCAATTCCATACAGCAGCCACTCCCCGCGGTGGAAGTCCCAGACTTATAAAGTGGCCGTTGATAACAGAACAATTTATCCCCGCTCACCTCCCTTCTTTTAAACTCCTCAGGACAGACTAATCAGGGCACATGAATCATTTCTTTTTTAAACAGGAATGCCACATCAAAACACTTGAGACCCGAACCATTCTCGAGAATCAGGGAGCGGGGCCCTGGGAGGTTAAACAAGCTCATTAACAATTAGGATAAAATGTTCCCTAAGCAACTTCCTCTCTCCTCCCCCATCTTTGCACAGCCTCTTTGGCGGTGGGGCGTGGGGCGTGGGGGGGCTGGGTGTCACTGTACAACCCTCTCACTCTAAATCAGGGGTTGGCAAGCAAAGGTTTTCTGTAAGGGGCCAGACAGTAAATATTTTAGGCTTTGTGGGCCGTGTGGTTTCTGTTACAACAGGCATAGACAATATGTAAACTAATGGGTATGGCTGTGTTCCAATAAAACTTTATTTAGAAAAGCACATGGGCTGGATCTGGCCTGCGGGCCGGAGTTTGCCAACCCCTGTTCTCAACAGCGCGGCCTCCTCCCTGAGGATCTTGGGCACTGACCACTTGCTCTGTAGGACTGATGTGGGCACCTGGGATTCCCAGCATGGGCGTGCCAGGCAGTCTCCTATATGGCAGCCCCTCTTTCTCCGAGAGAGAGAGAGAGAGAGAGAGAGAGAGAGAGAGGGAGAGGGAGAGGTGTCCTTTCCCTCTCTCATTCCACAGATGAGAAAACTGAGAGGAGAAGTTCAATGGCTTCCCCAAAGTCACATAACTAGTATGGGCAGGAGTGGGATTCGAACTGGCAGCTCCGGGCTCAAGGGCACAGGAGGGCAGAGAGGTCGCCGTTCCCAGGGGCCAGGCACCGCGATGGCAGCCTGCCTGGCCTATACTCTGACTGCTGTCTTAGCACTGTCCGGGTCCCCGCTCCCCGCTGTGGGGCGGGGGGCAAGTCACTAAACCTCTCAGACCCTCGTCTGCAAAAGGACAGTGAAGAGCCTTACGGCAGGCTTGTCACAAGGATTAAATAAAACATGTGGGAAACTTCCTGGGAGACCTGAAAATGCTGAGTAAATGTTAGTTTATCTAATTTCTTCAAGAGCGAGGCGAGTGACTTGACAGACCTCTCTTCTGGATTAGAAGCGCGTATGTTGGCACGGCCTTTGTGTGGTGCCGGCTTGGGGCAGGGGTCGTCCGCAGGTGGAGCCGAATGTGAGTTTGATTACCATTCCCAGGCCTTCGCTGGAAGTGGACATGAGCTCTCCCGGCCCGGCTGGCCCCCAAGGGAAGGACTTGGAACCCATTTGAACAGACAGGAGGTGCAGGGGGCAGCTCCCTGCCGGCCGTTTAGAGGAGGCTCCCGCAGCATGGGGTTCTATTTAGGGAAGCCGTTTCCCCGTCTGGGCAGATGGCCTGCAGGAACAGGGGCTCGGCTGATCTGGTTTCAACTAATTCTATTAAACGAAAAGTTCTGTAGAGCAGATTCCTTTGCGAGCCTCTGTCCACATGGTGATTTAATCGAGTAAATTAAAACATCCTTGCTTTCTGTCCACGTTGCTGCTTTCTGCGGTGGCCTTGTAGGGAAATGGCGGGGGAGGAGGGGAAGTCTGGATTTGTAGGGGCTTTGGCCGGAGGTGGGGGTGCTGGAGGCCCCTGGAGCCAGAGGCAGGGCCCGGAGAGAGCGACAAGGGGATGGCAGGACGAGGACTGGTGAATTGAGGATTTGGATGGCTGAGCTTGCAGGTAGCTTGGCAACCGTGTAGTCCACCCCTCATGATGCAGATGGGGAAACTGAGGCCCAGAGAGGAGAAGTGACTTGATCAAGGTCACCCAGGCTGTTTGGAGCCCGGAGAGCTGAGGGCTCAGAGGGGTTTGAGCAAATCAGACGCAAGGAGCATTCCTGTTCCCAGAGCTGTTGCTCTCTTGGGAATCCCAGGAGGCCAGTGTGGCATTGTCATACCCTGGGAAAATGGAATTTGTTTTTTTCTTTTTATTCAGCAGAGAGCTTGGCTTCTTCATCTGTTGCCCTGCCTGGGGTTATTTATGGGGATCTGTCCCCCGCGAGTCTGCCAGGGGCACCGTGTGGTGTCGTGCCGTGACTTTCAGACCTCTCCACCAAGGACTAGAACCTTCCTGTACCCAGATCACAGTTTATAAAGCAGAAAGGTGCAGAGCTGAGCTGGTGGACCCCCAAGCTCTGTTCTTTTGGGCCTCCCCCCTTCCCTCCTCCCACAAGTGGCCCCCCAAGGGTGTCCCTGGGCCCCTCCCTGGACTCAGCAAAACACAGCTGGGAACGGACTGTATTTGCGAGAATATGGACTTGGGATTTGTTCACTCCTTGCTATCACGTCAGGCAAACCAAATAAAGGTATAGCACCTTAAATTCTCTGATTCCCCAGTATTCCTGATAAAATGGCAGCGCCTTTCACGTAACTCACTGGGCTTTGCAAGGCTCGGGTGGGTTTCTACTGCCCTGATGGAAGGTCACCTGCTCCCTCCTGCAGCGAAGGCAATGTCTACTTGGGAGAGTTTGTCAGTCCGGCATCTCCTTCCCGACCCTTCATTCCCCTGATTGCCACGAGAATGTGGAAGAGGGCTCTCCCTCTGCTCTGGGGCCGGAGAGCCGCTCGGAGCCCCCCTGGCGGGACTTTCTCAAGGACCCGCCAAATTAAATGGGTGCAGTCGACTTGCTTCCATTCCCAGGCCCCAGAGGGTGCTTTGCTGTGCCTTACTGTCGTCCGAGGGTCAGCTGGAGGGGGGCAGCCTTGCTCACCAGTCCCTAGATTCCAAACTTGCAGTCAATAAGCCTCTGTTCTTTTTTAGAATAATAAGGGCATTTTTATCTCATGCTTAATATGAATCAAGGACATTCTGTCAAGTGTCATGTGTGTGCAGAAAAGATCTCAGCGTGGGCCCACGAGGTGTCCACTGATGATGGGCAAGTCTCTCTGGGTATGTCTGGCTCACGGCTGGGGAACATACTAAGGCCGGTGTCTGGGCTCCTAAGGAGTCTGCTATGGAAGGACACATTTGAGGAGCTATTATCTGCTTATTCGTGATGGCAGCTGGCAGAAAATTGTCTAGTGACAAAGCTCAGGTCCCTGGAAGAGAGTGACCCGGAGTATCAAGGTGTAGGAAATCACATGTCCAGATCACTGGGATTTGGGAAAAATCAGGTTTGCGTGGGGGGCGGGGGGCAATCCTACAAGATTCAGATGAGGACCGTGAGCTCATTCATTTGGGGGAGTACATCATTGACCTCTTTATCCTCTGGGGTGCCAGCACGGTATTCTTCATGCACGCACCGAGAAGCAGCCCAGGGTGGGAGCTACGTACTCGTGCATGGGCTTTCGAGCCAGAAAAAACAGGAGATGGACTCTTGGTCTGCCCCGTTACGTGGGCCTTGAGTGAGTCCCCCGACCCGAGTGTCAGCAGCCTCACGTACACACAAGGATGCTGGTATCAAACTTGGCATAGAGAGGAAAGACAAATGCAAAACATTCACTGCTCCCTCGGAAGGACAGAGGCTGGCAAGCAAGACTTCTCACACTTGTAAGCTCTGCGCTGGATTCAGCCCGTTGGAGATGACACCTGGCATTCCTCTGCTTTTCTCGAATAACGTTGCTCTAGTCAGCAAATCTGGGACGAATCGTCATTCAAAAGGCATATTTGTCCTTTGTCTCGGAAGGGCTCAATTCAAATCTCTCTGCTGGACCAAAGTTGGCTACGTTTATGCCTTTGGCTCAAGACACTGAGAAAACAGAAGAGAGATTATATTCCTATTGATTTCATTAAATCCATCATATCCCTGATTATCCCCTAGCTGTCCACAGTTAACCAGTGAGATCCCCACCATGTGCAGGCTGCAGGGACAGTGGGACCGGGGAAGCCGGCACCTCTGAGAGCAGCTCTCAGGCCAACTAAGTGGCACAGATGGGTCTCATCTCTCCATGAGAAGACGTGCAAGGAAGCTGTCATCAGTTTCCAGCTCACTTCCTCTATCTGGACTGGGTGGTCCCCTTCTAGGGAACCGAGTCCCGACAGTGCATCGTTCTCTCAGTCCCCCGCTTGCTGGGTACTTCTGGGGTGCTAACTTGGTGCTAAGCAAGAAGAAATGGGGGTCAAGATTTTGCTCTCCCAATGGCTTCAAGGTGCTTTGGGAACCTGACTGCTTTGTTCGCTGCACATGCCCCCAACAGGCTTCTCGGTCACCCACTTGCCAAAACACCTTAAAAGAGGTGCGTTGGCGGGTCTGTGGCAACACAGACAGCCGTTCCTGCCGTAAGCCCTCCCTGAGCTGCATTCACCGGCGCGAGCGGGGAGAGGTTGGCTTTAGAAGACAAGACCCACTGGCCCAGCTCTGCCACTTTAAAACGTTCTGCTTCATGCTGGAAAACCTTTTCCTTCTGTCAAATTTCAAGCACTAAATTTACTCAACATACTTTCAGAGACTCATGTTTTATCCGTTTTTAATTAACTCATTTTGAAGCTTTCATACTTGCCCCCAAAATATTTTATTGGCATTTCATTACCATTGTTTTCCTTGGGAAGGCCGCCGATACTGTGGAGAAGGGTCACCAAGCAACACGGCTTGGCATTTGGACGTGCTTTTGTTCCCCTCTGCCTGCCAGCACTCTCTGGGGCTCTTGCATTTACTGTTAAAATATTACAGAGGCCCACACCCGAGCAGCCATAATCCCTGGTGCTAGACTGTCTCTAATTGATTTAATTATTCATAATTGCTCAGCTGGGTTTATGCATACTTCTGCGTGATTATGGTGAACAAGCAGACCTGTGGCTAGTGGCGCGTCCCTTCCCGATGAACAGGCTGGGCTTGGAGTCAGCTGTGGGCCTTGCAAGGCTTGTGCACATTTGGACGGCACCCTTAGAATGTGGGGCTGGAACCCCTGAGATCTAGTGGGCTTAGAACAGTGCCATCCCAGAATGTTTGCCTTAAATGTTTGGGAATTTAGAATGCTTGGTGCCAATGGAATTTAAAAACAAAGGACAGACAGAGACGGCCGCCAGGATGGGGAAGGGCAGGAGAAGTTAGGTTAAAAGGAAATTAAAATAGAAAGCAAGACACACAGTCCGAGTAAACAGATGCGTATCGACATGACCTCCAACCCGTCCCTCCCGGGCTGTGCATGCCCCCAAATGTCTGTGAAGTCACCCCTTCGGTCCTGCCATATATCCGAGATACTTGGTTTGGAGAAAAACAAACCTGCCAATATCTGGAGGAATGTGAGAGAGAGGCAAAGTGGATGCAGAAGCAAATTCCATCCCAAGGAGATGTCATCAGCCTAAGGTTTCTCTAATTGTCCCCATACCCGTCTTCTTAATTAATTCAAGACGAGTAAATGATACGAGGCTTGTATGCTTCATGGGGCAGCTTCCTGGTGGCTAATATTTGAAGCAATAAAAGGAACCGGAGCATTCTTGTTTCCTAATGGTCCCCAGTCATCCCCGGCCTTGACCCAGCTCAAAACGGCCCTAGCCTCCTCCGGCTTGTTTTGGAAAATAGCACCGGCTGACTTGGGGATGTTTATTTATGGCCTTCTGTCCATTTATAAAGTGATTTGCATCCTTTTCTCTGTCTGAGCCTTGGGTCAGGTCAGAAAAAAAAAGAAAATCCGTAAGATTTGGCAGGGCAGGGAGGATTATCCCCCTTTTTCAGAGAAAGAAAGTAAGGGTCTGGGGGGTAAAGTGACTGAGAAGAGAAAGGGGACTCCTACCCGGGCTTAGAAACACTGGCACTCCACCTGTCGCTCCCTCCAAGTAGAAGTTCAAAAATAACTCACCAGACTTTCTCCTTCGGGGCTCTGGTTTCTCAAGAATGACTGTGGCCCAGAAGTCAGGTGCAGCCCCGAGTCTGAGAACAGACCCTCTAAAACCAGGGGTGGGGGGTGCGGAGGGGAGAGGACGAGGGGCATTTCCAAATACAAAGTATTCTTACACCCACCATCTCTGGTCGTTTAAACAGCCCTACAAGGCGGTATTTTCATAAGTCAGAGCCCAGCAAATACTTGGCGTGAGGAAATGAGCCTCTGGCTCACAGCTGGGGAAATTGAGGCTAGGAGAAGCTAGGTGTAGGCAAGAGGGACCTCACGGCCGAGTCCTCGGATGCCACCATCACCCCTGCACCCCGCAGGGCTCAGACGGGCAGCAGTTTTATCTGGAGTCAATCCTAAAGCAGTCCCCAGGCCGAGGAGCGGGTCCCAGCACTGCTCTGCCCTCCCGTGCCTCAAAGACCTTTTCTAACATAAACGCAGAAACAGTTTTAGAGTGTCACTGACCGCACGGGCCCACGAGCCTAGAGAGCGGCCGACGGGCAGCCCCAGCCTCTGCGAGCTGAAATGTATCATCCGGGGGCGTCGTTACAAGTATCCTTGGACCCCGATGCTGAACCAGAGGATCCTGAGATGAAGCTGGAACCAGGGGGAGAAAAGGAAAGAAAGAGAGAAAGAAAAAGAAAGAGAGAAAGAAAGAAGGAAAGAAAGAAAGAAAGAAAAGAAAGAAACGGGAAGAGAAAAAAGGCTTAAAAACTCCTGACAATAAGCAATTCTTCATGGAACAAAACTATTACAATAGCCAGCCTTTGATCCTGCCTGGCTCCTGTTGCCAATTGTATTTTGTCACCATTGGGCTGTCACCGGCCAGGGAGCACTTTTGAATTAAGCAGTCTACAGCAATTTAGTGCGCACAGGCTTTGAAGTGCCAACATCAGTCAGGCCAGGGCTAACTTTTTTCATTAAAAATTTTTCAACTTCTCTAAGGGGGCTTTTGCCTTTTTTTTTTTTTTTTTTAAGCCTGCCGAGGCACGGAGATAAGTCGAGCCTCCAACCCATGGCCCCGAGACATCAAAAGGCACTCGGTCCAGTAATGCTGGAGGCAGCCGTCATTAAGCCCTAATGGAGTGCTTCATTAAGGTCCCTTCAAAGGCCCCCCGTTTACAGACTCGGAGATTGACTAATTTACACATTGTGGGAAAATTGCTACCAGCTCTGCCCACGCCCGGCAGGGGGAGGGACGCCCTCTTTCTCTGAAAGGCAGGAACTGCAAAGGGACCCTCTGGTTGCAGGCAGCCCTTCTCGAGGGTAGAATGGAGGTGCAGCCCTAAATTTTGCAGGTGATGCAAGTGTCCGCCTGCTGACCCCAGGGCTGTGTTTGTCTGTCCAGAGGCAGCGTGGGACAGACACAAGGGTGCGACTTTGGAGCCGGACTCTCCTATACAAACCTGGCTTGGAGTCCCCAGCTCAGCCCAGGGCCAACCAGGTGACTCGGAACAAATGATTTAACCTTTTGGGGCCTGGGTTTCTCTCATCTGAAAGGGGTCCACTGTCCAGGACGAGATGTAAAGATTCAGCCATGCTGGCTCTTCTTACCTTATCATCGATATGAAAGAGAGCTTGAAAGCACCCCCAAGCCAGCGGCCGCTTTTCCACTCCTGTGGGATTCTCAATCCGTTTGAAGATGCTTGCACACCCAGGATGGGGGCCTGAGGTCCACGACCGGGTGGTGGCATTTGCTGCCGTAAGCGGCCTGTCCACTCCAGGGCAACACCTCCTGATAGCAATTCGTGTACTTCTTCCTTGGTCATAAAAGCAATTCGGGACACGCGCTATGAAGTGGGCTCTCTTTGGGACAGTTTTGAGTGGATACACCCACCGTCTGGAAATCGTTCTTGGCCAGTGAAGGAAGGAGGCTCACCGGAAGCATCACAAGGACAGCACTGAGCCAGGCACGGAGGTAGTCCCCCTCCCTCCCAGCCTGACTCGGCCCCTGGTGTGCTGGGCAACACCAGCCCCCTGCCTGTCCTCTCTGGTCAGCAGAGATTTCCTGGGGGGCTAAGAGGGGAAGGACTGGAAGAGCCCAGAGCCTCTCTCCAGCCTGATGCCTTGAGGTCCTCCCGCCTCTTGTTACCCACACTGCGGTCCTGGGACCGGTGGTGTCAGCACGGCTGGGACTTACTGAGAAATGCTGGCCACGCCAACCTCCCAAACAGGGATCTGCGCGGGTTAGCCTGACCCCTGGTGATTTGGGCACACCATTTGGGTTGAGGGGCACTGTTCTAACCTTCCTTTTGGCCAGGAAGACCCCAGTGATTGTTGTTTCACCCAAGGGGTCCCGCGTAGTGGCCGTGGCTGGGGAAGTCATGGTTTGGGGGACTCACAACCTGGCTTCTGCTTGCATACCTCCCAAAGGGGACCGAACATCTTCATGTCAGTGTCATGTTCTTTCACTCTCTGGAGCCATTTGAGAACCCAGGTGAGTGGAAGGAAGGACAAGGAGCCATCATTCATTGAGCACCTACTGTGCGCCTGGCATCCCGCAGGTGCGCCCCATGTGGCAAGCGACTGAAGTTATTAGTGATCTGGTTTTTCTATTGAGTGTGCTGTGCAGGACAGAGGTCAAGTGACTTGCCCAAGGTCACACGGGCTTCCTCCTGGGAACCCCTGTACCACGCCCACTCCAAGCGGCACAGAGGAAGCCCCTGCAGAGTGGGGAGCAGAGGGGCCAGCGAGCTGGCAAGTCCCAGGGTATGGTCACGTTACCCTCCACTTTCTATTTGCCGATCTTCTTAATTCTAGAAAAAAAAATTCTGCAGTCATTTCCTCCGTTCAACCTTTCACTTACAAAAAATGCAACTCCCACCCCCTCTGTTCCCAGCCTCGCAGGGAAGCCGCCCAGGCCACGGGCAAGCATCGCAGCAAACCACTTAGCAAACCGCAAATTTCAGAGGCCTCGTCACATCTGCGTTTTATCAGCTTTTTCCGGATAGTATTACCCCGAGCAATTGTCTGCAGATCTGGCCGACAGCTGAGACGTTCAAGCGCTGAATTACGGAGAAAGGGCCGGAGATAAAGCTGAGCACATGTATCCCATCAAAGTAATGAAAGCCTCCTGCCGCCAGGCCGCCCTGCTGCCTCCTTCCGAGCCGCCCAGCCGCCCAGCAGGAAGGCTGATTAACCCTTGCGGGGTAGGGGAAGAGGAGCAGGGGGTCATCCAATACCCAGGCTAATCAGGGCGCCAACGGAGGGGGTGGGGGTGGGCAGGAAGGAACAGGCGCTGCAGAGGGCCACTCTGGCCTCCGGATCAGCCCTGCTGCATTTCCTGTGGCAGGACAGGGCTTGGGGGGCGCAGCTTCCACACACCCAGGGAGGGAGACTGGAGGTGACTGCGAGAGCGTAAACAAAATCAAGAACTTGGTGCCCACCAGGTTCTGGGGACCTGGGCGGAACCGGGCAATCTCAGAGGAGTGAGGGCTAGTGCCTTCCTCTCCAGGAGCCTTGACAGGCTGCAAATGTCATGATTGTGAGAACTGGTGAGCACTGTTTACTGAGCACCTACTATGGGCTGCTCCAGGACTCACCTGATCCCCCATTCTGTCAGCTGCGATTGCTGTGGCTTGCTCCTTAACACGGACGAAAATACAGATGCTCGGGGGGTCATTTGCCCTAGTTCAGGCAGCTGGAAGGTGGCATGAAAATGGGTTGAAACAGGAAATGCAAGCCCCGCTTTGTGACCTCAGGTGTCGCCTTTGTTCCCCGACTTCCTACCCCAAATTGAGGCACAGTCCACCTGGAGTCCCTGTCCTGCCTGCCACACATCCCCAGTGAGGGATAGGCACCAGGTTGTCCCCATTCCTGGTTCCCTAGACCATTGCCACCAGGGCATCAGTGTCCCGCCACCCCCCCGCAGTGGGACCTCTGTGACAAGTGCTCAGCATCCATGATTCTGTACCCCAGAGTAGTGTCTCCGGGACCTGGGGGAGCAGCCAGACCAGGCTGGCCCAGTAGCAGTGCCCCCCGGGAGCACCCACCTCTCCAAGGCACTCCGGCCAATGTCAGTGCTGCCAGGGAGGAACCCCTGAGTCTGAAGCCCCGTTTCCCTTTGAAAGTCACCATATCTCTTTTTCTCACTGAGTTTGACCATCTCTTGTACGCCCCCAGGCCTCCCTCTGTCCTCCCTTCTGCTCTGTGGCATTCCCTAGGTGTTCAACCAGTAACCGCCGATCAGTTTTACCTGTGCTCTGTTCCCCGGGGAGCTGTGTGTGCCACGTTTGCCCGTGGCCGGTGCCTTTCACCAGCAGGAATCCATCATTTTGTCTCTCCCTTCTCTCTTATACTTTCAGTGTCTTCTGGAGGAGAATCATTCTTCCCTTCGGCACAAAGGTATCTTCTCATGCTTCTTTGATTGGCTTTTTACAGTAACATTTACGTCTGAGGCTTTAATCCATCTGGAGCCCACCTTGTGAAAGGCTTAATGGAGAAATTATCCATTTTTATTGAAGTAAGACAACTCTGGCACAGCGTGTTGTTGGCCAACTTGGATCTCTGGTTTCTCATCAGGGGCCTCAAATGCTGTGGGGCACCCCAAGTTCTCCATCGAAGACTTGGGAAGAGAGGCATCATCCAAAGTCCCATTCCCAGCTCCCTCCTCTCCCCACTCCCACCACCTGAAGCTCCAGTGTACATTTGGGCATCTCTCTGCTCTGTATCAAACCACAGTGGACACAAGGAAAAGGAGGCCAAGATGACAGAAGAGCGTCCCAGGGGTGTGCGTTTGGCACAGGGGCCATCCTCTGGCACACATCCCTCCAGCAGCTCCGTGAGCTCCGTGCTCTGTGGAGGACCAATGGAATATGCTCTCCACACTGAAGTGGGTGCTGGGGATTTGCCCAATGGTCAGTCTCGGGCTTGGTTTTGCACTCAGGAGTCCTCGTATCCCCCTCCACCCCCATGTTCCAGGCAGCGCGTGGATTCCTGGGGATCTTTGCCTGTGGCAGTCGCTCTGCGGAAGGTGCCTTCTCTTCCTTCTGCCCTTCCCTTTCCATTGGCTATCTCTGCCCTCCAGACTGGGCTTGCTCATTCACCCACCCTTGCATCTGTGAAACAAACATGGATGTGTTGAATCCGCCAGGGTTCTCAGGAGGCAAGCAACAGAAATAGACTCTGGCAAACCACGTGAAACAAAAGACATTTATTTCAGAGATTTAGGGTAGTATATAGAAGTCAAGAGACGTGGGACCGGGGCGCCTGGGTGGCACAGCGGTTAAGCGTCTGCCTTCGGCTCAGGGCGTGATCCCGGCGTTATGGGCTCGAGCCCCACGTCAGGCTCCTCCTCTATGAGCCTGCTTCTTCCTCTCCCACTCCCCCTGCTTGTGTTTCCTCTCTCGCTGGCTGTCTCTATCTCTGTCAAATAAATAAATAAAAATCTTTAAAAAAAAAAAAAAAAAAAGAGACGTGGGACCACTAGGCCTCAGAAAGACAGGAGGACCTGGGTAGTCTGGGCCTCTGGGGGGCAAGAAGTAAGGAGAAGTCAGATAACTCCATGGCAGCCCTTACTCTACCTTGTGTCATTCTATCATGCTTGAAATTCTCTGCAGAGAGTGTCTCATTATCCCAGCATGAGTCACGTGCCCAGTTCAGGCCCAATCAGATCAGGCACCATGATTGCCTGAACACTCAGATGCATACAACGGAGAAGGGCTGGATCTTAGAGGACACTTCAGTGCAAGGCTCCTGGCAGCCTAGACACCTTCATTTCCTATGGGCACTTTCTCCCAGACTTGGCCTCAATGAGTACGAGGGACCTTAACACGAATCCCACAGTTCCTACTCAAAGAATTCATGGCCCAGTGGAGGAATCTGGTTAAATAGAAAGTGCTTGAAACAGAGGGGACCCTGGGCACATGGGGGAGGGACCCATGATCAAGGCAGGGCATCAGAGAAGGCCTCCTGGAGGAAGAGGCACTGAACTGTCTTCACAGATCCGTAGAAACAGGCTGGGTGAAGAAGCTGAGGAAGGGTGCCCTGGGCAGCAAGAACAAAAGCATGGCAGTGAGAAACAGACATGTGCTTGAAATGAAAACATGTTTCCTCCCAGGAAACAGAGGGGCCAGTAATGTTCCACATGGCCACTGGGGTTTCTGGGGCCTACTCGGGCCAGTGATGGTGGCTGGGGAAGGCTGGTCTGCCAAGCGGGAGGGGACTTTCTGTGTTTCTGATCTGGCTCGAGAGCTTTTGGGTTGCCAGGAAGGCTGGGGGCTCTGCCTTAAGACATTAACACCACAGCCCCAGGTAGCAAGGGCCAGATCCCTTATGACTGTGTGTAAGTCTTCAAGTACGTGAAGAAAAACTCCAGATGGAGTCAAGTTCATCAGAATGACTCATCCTTTCTTCCTCCGAGACTCAAGAAGGGGTCTGCACAATCCTATCTTAGTGGCAAACGGTCTCCCTTCTCTCTGCCGTTCCCACAGAGGTTATTTGAGAAGCACAAATCCAGACCAACCAGGTCCTGTGATGGAGTTGGAAACTGAGGCCTAGAGAGGATTGGCCCTTGTCTAGACCTGGAGTCTCCAGAGCTCTCAGAGGTCAATGCAGAGCAGTCGGTGCTTGTGTTAAGAATCAAAAATCACATTTTAGCTTCCTTTAAAAACCACGTTGTTACCCTTCTGCACCTATGAGGACGGTTGTAATCAACAGGTGGAAAGTAAGTGTTGGTGAAGGCTTGGAGAAACCGGAGCCCGTGTGCAGTGTTGGCGGAAATGTAAACTGGTGCAGCCGCTGCGGAAAATAGTTTGGTGACTTCTTAAAAAGTGAATCATAGGGGCGCCTGGGTGGCACAGCGGTTAAGCGTCTGCCTTCGGCTCAGGGCGTGATCCCGGCGTTATGGGATCGAGCCACATCAGGCTCCTCTGCTATGAGCCTGCTTCTTCTTCTCCCATTCCCCCTGCTTGTGTTCCCTCTCTCGCTGGCTGTTTCTGTCTCTGTCAAATAAATAAATAAAATCTTTAAAAAAAAAAAAAAAGTGAATCATAAAATTGCCATGAGACCCAGCAATTTCACTGCTAGGTGTCTATGCGAGAGAAAGGAATACAGGTGTCTACAGAAAACTGTGTATGTGATGCTCATGGCGGCGTTATTCACAACAGCCAAGAGGGAACACAAAGGTCCATCAGCTGATGAATGAATGCATTAACGAAAGTTGGCATATTCATGCAAAGGAGTATTATTCTGGCAGAAAAATGGGAGTAAAGTACAGACCATCCATCTGTGAGACATGATGCCAAGCGCTGGAAGCCAGGCATGAAAGGGCACATACCGCACGGCTCCATTCCCGGGAAATGTGTAGACTAGGCAGGCCCATCGGGAACAGAAGGTGCATCAGTGGTTGTCAGGGCCTGGGGGAGGGGACAACGGGGAGTGACTGGTTAATGGGGACGGGATTTCCCTTTAGGGCAATGGAAATGTCTTGGAACCAGATAGTGGCGATGGTTGCACAACGTTGTGAATGCATTCAATACCACTGATTTGCACATTTGAGAATGGTTAATTTTGTGCTATGTGAATTTTACCTCAGTAAAAATAAAAACACGTTGTTTATGTCTAATGATATTTGGACGTTCGTATTGGTTAAAGACGAGATGGCGTGACCACACGGAGCTTACCGTAGGGCAGGCCTGTTATAAGCCCTGTGACAACAGCCTTTTCACAAAGCTATCCTCTTGTTGCCATTTCACAGCTGGGAAAACCGAGGTTCCAGACGTTAGAGTAGAGAGCCCAAAGTCATGCCAGCAGGGGCACCGCTGATGTTTGAACTGGCAGTCCAGCTCCAGAGCCCATGCGTTGGGAGTGAATCTAGCACTCTGACTTTGGGTAAGGCCCGTGAGCTCTCTGAGCCTTGACATCACATCTACTGCATGGGGCTAAGTGTGCAGGTGGGGGGAATGAGCTCCCAGACGAGCAATTCCTGGGCCACTCCCCCTTCCTCACAGGTGCCTTTCTTGGGGTCAGTGTGCCTTGAGATGGCATCCTGGGGGGCTCCTGTCCCATCCCTGAGGGTTCTCTAGGCAGTGACCACTAATGAAAGGACAGGGGCTTTCATTTTTTGCAGAAGGCCCCCTGCTCACAGTGTTGGCACTGGAATTACCCCCATGCCCCTGCTGTGCGGTGGGTGGCCTATGGCCTCCTTTATGAATTCTGCAGGACACCGTGCAGGAGATGGACAGATAGAGAGGCCAGATCCCAAAGTGCACTGATAAGCAGAAATCCGGGATAAAAAGGTGGGGGGAGGGGAGAGAGTGGACCACCTCCACCGCTACATCAGATCCCAAGAGGGGCGTCATTTGTAAGGCTATATGCTGGGAGAGTTTGCATTAACCTCTTTGGCCTCCATGTCTCTCTAAAACCACTAATGAAATTGTATTTTCATCAATAAACGTTTCTGGGCATGGCGGGGTGATAATCACTGGGGCCTAGTGTACCACGTGGAAAGCCAATGTGGTCCCTGGAACATGCAGCTTTCTTTAGAACTTAAAGTTTGTTTTTCCGTCTGTGGGCACTGAGCCTTTCCTAAGCCAAAATGTATGGAGCTCACCCATAAACTTACATGTTGTCAGAGAAGGAGGATGAAAACCCCCACTGACTGAGCATCTGCCTCCTGCCCTGCTCTGCCCGAGGCATCTGGGAATCGGGGACTTCTTCAGGTGGGAAACTGAGGCTGTAGGGGTGGGTCCCACGTGTAGGGTCACAGAGCTAGTTGGGGTGAAGTCAGGAAACCGACCCAGTTCTGTGAGCTTTCTCCCCGTTACTGGGTCTTCCTGCCAAGTGCTGTCCACGCTTGGGGGGCTGCAGGGTCCAGGGCCTGGGGTGGGGGGTGGACGAGCCCTGTTTCCTCTGAACTGCTCTGAGAAGAGAAGTATCTCGTCTGTGACGGCCCTACTGTTCTTCAGTTGTATGTGGACGTGCTTACTGACAGAAGCAAATTTGTTCAAAAGGATCCTGGGCTGGAGGGGAAAAAAGGTTGTAAGGGACATTATTGGGACAACAGAATCTGAATAAGGACGATGGATGAGATAATAATATTGTGCCAATGTTTAATTTCCTGACTTTAATAAATTTTCCTGACTGCTGGGGATTGTGTGAAAGAATATCCTTATCTTTAGGACACGCATGGAGAACTCACGGATTGTTTCCATTATCTGTTATCATTCCATAACACAGAAGCTTATGACAGCAATGACTGACTATGTCTCACAATCCCGTGGGTTGGCTGCGCCACGCTGGGCGGCTCTTCTGCTCCTGAGTTGTTGGCTGGGGTTGCTCACCAGGCTGCGTTCAGCTGGGGGTTAGCCTCCCTCCCACATCTGGGGTGGCTGGACTTGCTGGGGTCTGCCTGGGCTTCTTCCTGGCCATGTGGTCACACCCCTTCCGGGAGACTAGTCTGAGCCTTGTTACTTCATGGCTGGATCTCAGGTCTCTTAAGGCCTGAGACTGGGATGCCTCGCCCAGAGGTAATGATCCATGGTATTTAGGGGGTTTAAACTGCAGCAAGACATCTGTGGGCACAGCTCTACCGAGGGTGAGCCCCAGGGATGCCTGCCACTGGCTGAAGAGGAAGGTCCTGTGGTCACAGGTTTCTAGATGGCCTCTTTCAGGCAAATTCTATTTCAGAAGACAACATTGAAGAGAAATTTTCCAAACCAGAGAGATGGCTTGACTTCCCTTTTCTATAAGAAAGGAGCTGTAAATTTTCAAGAAGTGGGTGTGTTATGTCTTCGTGGAAGTCCAAGATCATGGCCATGGCAGATTCAGTGTCTGGTGAGCACCCCCTTTCTCACCGACAGCCGTCTCCTCACTGTGACCTCACAGGACAGAAGGCAGGAGGGAGCTTCCTGGGGCGTCTTTTATAAGGGCACTAATCCCATTCATGAGCGCTCCACCCAAAGGTCCCACCTCCTTAATACTATCACCTTAGGGGTTAGGATTTCAACCTGTGAATTTTGGAGGGACACAAACAGTTAGACAATGGCATTCTCCAAATTCAACAGTCATCTGATGAGTGTTAACTGAGGCCCTACTATGTGCCAGCATCGCACTGGGCGGTTGGGATTCACAGACAGGACAGGCCTGCCGCAGCGAGAGGTACACACACAGCCCTTAAGCGAGCAGTGACAAGGGGGCTTCGGGCAGTGATGACGTTCTGAAGGGCAAAGCAGGGTCTTATAGCAGAGAGTACTCTGGAGAGCACCTCTGGGTGGAGCTCATGGATCAGAGGCAGCCTCCATGAGGAGGTGACATGAGCTGAGGCCATAATGGTGAGTTGGGGCCAGAGCCACTGGGAGAAGGGCCAGAGGAAGCACATTCCAGGCACTGGAAACAGCAAGTCCAAAGGCCCCGAGACAGGAACAAGTTTGTCCGGCTTGCAGAAAGCAAGGGGGCTGTGGTAGAGATCGAGGCCGCAGAAGTGGGCAGGGGTAACCTGTGAGGGCCTGGGGAGCCATTCCAGTCCAACTGCCCCAGGAAGTCATAGGAGGCAGTGTGGCCTGCTGGTTAGGAACGTGGGCTCAGAGTTGGATGGCCTGGGTTCAGATCCCACCCTCTCACCAGCCAGGTGACCTTTGTTTAACCTTTCTGCGCCTCAATATCCCCATTGTGAAATGGAGTTGTGCCCTGGGGATAAGAAGACAGGTCCAGCATGACCTAAAAGGGGCCATAGGACTAAAGAAAGAAGGCAGAAGGGTGGGCAAGAAAAGAGAAGGGGCACAGACCCTGGGGAAAGACTGTCTGAGCTCAAACCCCAGCCCCCACTTCCTAGTGTGTCTCTCTGCACCTCGAGAGTAATAATAACCCATCATCTGGTGTTGTTGAGAGGCCAGGGGGATTAACACATAGCAGTGAGGTTAGAGCAGCGTAGTGTTAGTGTTGCCCTTATTATCACAGGGAAAGGTTGTCTTAGGCCCTTGTATGCCCAGCATGGCCACACAGTGGCTGTGAGACCTTGCCCAGGCACTTAACCTCACTGAGCATCACATCTCCATTGGTTACAAAGGCCTAGTAATTCCATTCTCCTCTGTCCCCAGCCAGGAGCCTGGGTCAAGGCCGTCAGTTCCCTGCCCACCACCTGCTGCATGTGGTTTGGGGTAGAGGCTTCCTCTCTTCCTCTCCATCTCCAGGACCTACTGTCCAGGAAAATCTGACCTCTCCAACCATAAAAGAAGCAGTATCATGGGAAGGGTCTTGGTTTAAGAGTACCACAGACCCAGGTTCCAATTCTAGTTCCTCTGTTCTCCAGCTGTGAAAGCTTGGGTGGGAGCTTCAGCCTCAGCTGCCTCCTGGGAACACCTGTCCCCCAGAGCCAGGGTGGGCTTAAACTAGACAGCAGGTGCTGCCAGCCTCAGGCTCCCCTTGCTCAGCTCCATGGCTGGCCTCAGCTGAGCCTCCCCGTTGGACCTCCCAACACAGACACCCAGCACATGAGAGTCTCTTGACTTCTGTGGCAGGTCTCCCCCACTTGCATAGGCTACAGTTAGCCCTTGGCTGAGACCATCTCAGAAAGCTGGCGTTGGACTGGCTAGGGGTGGCAGGAGCCCGAACACCTAGCTTAGTGTCTGCAGGGCCAGTTAACCCTCCTCCCTCTCCTAAGGCTCTCTCAGGGGGCGGGACACAGAGTCTCTTGGATTCTGGGAGTCAAACTGGCAGGCACTTCCAGCGAGGTCATACGCTTACACATCAGCCCTAAGCTCCCGAAGCCAGACAGAGCCTCAGAGAATAGACCTGCAGTCACATCCTGGCTTGGCTCCTTATAAGCTGTGTGAGACCTTCAGCAAGTTACTTAGCTTCCTTTTCCTGCAACCCCAAACCCTGATTTTAGTCTACTGCTAACCTAAGAATAGTCATAATAACAAACTAAGGAAAGGAGAAGAAGAGAAAAGAGAAGAAATTACTTTGGGGACAGATGGAAAGAATAGAGCCCAGACACCAGCCATGTGCCCTTGGGCAAGTTATTCAGCCTCTGTTGGCTCAGTTTCCTTATCTGTGAAGTAGGTATAATATGCCTGTTAGGTACCACCTCTCATCAAATGAGCTGACACATGTAAAGCACTTAGCACAGTTCCTTGCATATGGTTTATGCTCAAAAAAGTAATAGTTGTTTTATTGTCATCATCACCATCATCACCACCATCCCATCACCATCACCACCCATCATCATTACCATCATCACCATCAACACCATCACCACCTTCATCATCGTCACCATCACCATCATCATCACCATCATCACCACCATCATCATCACCATCATCACCATCATCACCATCACCATCATCGTTGTCACCATCATCATCATCACTGTAGTTACCATTTTTATCGCCACTATTATTTCCACCATCATCACAACTAACATCAGCATCTTCAATCACAGTCATTATCATTGTCACCAAATTCACCATCACCCCATCACTGTCATTACCGTCATCATCATTGACACTGTCACTATCATCATGATCAGTGTCAGTATCATCACCATCACCATTATCATCACTGTTATTATCACCATTACCACCATCACCACCATGATTACTACCCCTATCAGCATCATCATTATTACTACCACCACCATCACCATCAGATGGGCTACTGATATCCTCATGTGACAGATCTGCTTTGGTGAGTCTGCTAGATGGCTTTAGGACTTTAAACTGATCCTCTTTGGCTTGTGGTAGTTAACTACCACCCTGATAATCTCTCCACTATGTATTGTTACAGAAAATCAACTCGAAAATTGTTTTCTTCCCAGTCTGGTTCCCAAATATCCAGCATCAGGATTTTCCACTGGTATCATGGAAAGTTCTCATCAGAAATCTCCTTCAAGACATGATCCTCAAGGCCGGGAGCTTTGTCCAAGGACTGTCTGGGAACAGAGTTTCTAACACTAATATTATCTGCTCATGCCCAGCTCTTTCCAGCTAACAAAGGACTTTCAAATCATACAAACCAACAATACAAGGCCCTTGGGAGAAGGGTATGGGGAGGGTGTATTAGTCCGTTGGTTTGCAACAACAAAATACCAAAGACAAGAGGGCTTGAACAATAGACATTTATTTTCTCAGGGTTCTGGAGGCTAGAGTTCTATGATCAAGGTGCCAGCAAATTTCTTTTTCCCCCCAAAGATCTATTTATTTACTTGGGGGGGCCGCAAAAGGAGAGGGAGAGGCAGAGAATCTCAAGCAGACTCTGAGCACAGAGCCCAACACGGGGCTCAATCCCACAGTCCCAAGATCATGACCTGAGCCAAAACCAAGAGTCAGATGCTTAACTGACTGAGCCACCCAGGTGCCCTGGGGTGCCAGCAAATTTCTGTTGAGAGCTCTCTTCCTGGCTTATAGACAGCCGCCTTCTCTCTGTGTCCTCACATGACCCTAGAGAGCCAGGTAGAGAGAGAGAGATCTCTGGTGACTCTTCCTTTTCTTGTAAGGAAACCAGCCCTATGAGATTAGAGCTCCACTTTATAAACCTACTTAACCTTAATTACCCTCATAAAGTCCTTATCTCCAAATACAGTAACACTGGGGTTGGGACTTCGACATAGGAATTTGGGGGGGACACAGTTCATTATGTAACCGAGAGGAAGGTACATTGTGAAGAGGCTGCTACATGTCCAGCATTATATCAGGCACTTCCATAGACAGTTTTTCACTTGAGTTTCAAGACAGCCCTGTGACTGGTAACAAAATCCTCATTTTACGGATGAAGAAATTGGGAATCAGAGAACTTAAACAGGTGCTGATTGTCACATAGTTGGTACGGTCTGGGATTCTAACTCTGGTCTATCTGACTCCAAGCACCATACTCTTTTTTTTTTTTTTAATGTTTTTATGCCAGTGGTTCTCAAAGAATGGCCCCTGGACCCCTAGGGGTTCCCTGAGGTCTGGGGGTGAGGGGTAAAAACTATGTTCATAGTAATACTAATACTATGTCGTATCCTAATATTAATATTATTACTAATACTAAATTGTATTTCACTGTGTTGACATTTCGCTGATGGTACAAAATCACTGGTGAGCAAAACTGCTGATTCCTTCACTGGGACAGAAGTGTTGGCCTCAAACTGTACTAATAGTCATTGTATTGTCCACTGCTATGCACCTAGCAGTTAAAGAAAACATCCATTTTATTAAATCTCAACCCTCAAGTACACATCTTTTTAATATTCTATGTGACAAAATGGGAAGTATGGCCAAGGCAGTTCCTCCACAGACGGAGGTGGGGTTGTTGCCTTGAGGAAAAGTGACTTTTGTACAATTGCTTGATTGTGAGCTGAACTAACTGCTTTTTTCACGAAGCACCATTTTTAGTTCACAGAGTGATTGACAGGCTAACCATGGGTATGCAGACTTGGATCGGGGCAGATATTTTCTGAAAATGAATGAAGTGAGCCTTTCATATCAGGATAAACAACTCACAGGACTGGTTACCAGTCAGAAGATTTGAGCTTTTAACAAAATGTAGAATTTTGGAAACCTTGCATCTACCATTGTGAGCTTGCTTCCCCATACTTCATGACTCGGGGCTGGTGGTGAGATGAGTGATTGGGAGGCTTTGATGTGTGAGTCTGTGTGTCCGCACCTGGGAGAGCTCATCAGTCAGTGAGCCAGCACTTTCCAAATGATGAATGCGTGATGTTTCAAAATCACGCGGGGGTCAGAGACCCATCCAAAGAGACCACATGCATGGTGGTTAGCAGTGAGCAATGCCTAGAATGGAACTAGAAAATCACCCGGCACGGTGGACGCCGTGATGCACTGTGCAGGCCCCCCGGCTGCCAGAAGACAGACCTCAGCTGCAGGCCTCTTTGAGGACTTCCTCCGCTGAAGAAAACAGGTTCTGGACTTGGGCGTTGGAGAAGTTCAAGGTCACGTCCCTTTCCAGGGACAGTCTGCGTCCAGGGCTGACCCCTGGGGTCAGGGAGGAGAGGGACTGGCCAGGGCTAGCTCAGGCTTATGTGGAGCTTAGATGGGGTGTGGGGGGTGCCCAGGGACGGGAGGCTGTGGAGGGACCAGGACCAGGCCAGTCGGCCCTGAAAGCCGCAGAGGAACATAGACCTCTCCTGAATGGGACTCTGCAGCCCTTCATCAAGATCACAGCTGGCCCCCACCTGGGTTTCCGAGAGTTCAGGGTCAAGGACAGAGCACCTACATTATCTAAGAAGAGTAGCTCTGAGCTTACAATTCTGGTCCTCCTCCCTCCATGAGCACTGTAAGCGAGAGCATGTGTCAGTGGGGCGGTCGCCATGATCACAGCCTGTCTCTCGGGGGTGGGAGACGCCTGCACAGCCACTCTGGATGGGTGAACACTCTGTAGGACTTCCAGTCACGGGTTCATGGCCCTGCTTGCACACCCCCAGGGACAGTGAGCTCACTACCTTCCCAGATGGCCCTGCGCTTCTGGGGAGCTCTGTCTATTCTTGTGGAGGCTGAGCTCTTCTTCCCTTTGCTGAGGGCCTTTCCATTTGCTTCTTTTGCCTCTCCTGCTTTGATTGCAACCGTTTCCCTTCCAGACTTCCTTCTCGTTGACTCTCTCTCCTTATCTTTTGCCATTTTACTCTTCCTGCTCCTCGCCTGCTGCCAGGTCTACAGCCCCTCTTCCTCCTTGCCTTCCCCATAGCAAGCCCTCCAGACCCTTCCACCCACCATGCCCTGAGCCCCTCCTGCACTCAGCCATGGGAGCTCATGGGTTCATCAGGTCAATCCTCGCCCCATGGTCCCACGATCCACACAGGGCCATGTGGTACAGGAAGTGTGAGGAGACAGGTGAGACACCATCTGTAAATCTTCCCCACCCAGAACACTGGGGAACTGTGTCACAGAATGGACACACAGTGTAAGCCCAGGTCTGCCTGTGCGTCAACAAACTTCATCGCTCCCACCCCCAGCTATGTGCACAGATGACTTCACCTTTTTGAGCCTCAGTGTGTGCACCTGGAAAGTGGGTATAGAATCATCTACCTCTCCGGCCCGTTGTGAGGATGAAATAAAATGACGTGCGTGAGCCCCTGGCATGCGGTAGGCACCCAGGCCCTGTGAGCGGGGGGCCTGCTGTCCACAGCCAGCGGGACTGCCGAGCAGCCGTGCGGCCCAGCGCCTGGCAAGGAGCCAGCAGGTCGGATTAAGGACATATGTTAGCAACTTTCCAGTCAGCACAGGTCTGCCCGGCAATTGGCCTTGCCAGACTCTGGGCTTCTCTTAACCGATTCGGACACAGGGAATGGCTATGGCATAGACCGTGGCCGCTCCTTCTGTGACCCCCACCTCCCAGGTGCCCAGGGAGGAGCCACGGGCCTCCAGGGACATGGCCAGCCTAACCGAAGTGGACGGAGTATGCACCTGGGCAGCTGACCCCAGGAGCCAGGCCCACACTATTGTTGGAGGCCAGAGTTGTTTGGCCTGGTCCTTCACCCGCGGCTCTCGGGGGCTGGGGTCCACCCCCTCCCACCTCTCAGGGGGCACGTGGGCTTCTGTGTCAGACACACCTGGATCTGAGCGCCGTGCTGCCACGTTCTAGGGAGGCTCCTCTGAGCATGGGGAGTCCGCTCTCCGAACCTCTGTTCCCTCTTTGGGAAAATGGGGCTCTGATGACGCACGTCCCATCGAGTTGAGAAGATGAAGTGACATAGGGTGCCAGGCACTGGGTGGGTGGCGGTTTGGGAACTGTTACTGTGGTGACTTCCCACGGAGGCTGGTACCAGGGCCGGAGCTGCAGAAAATCAGCCCTCTCGCGGCCCACATGCAATGTAAACACGGGCCGGGGCTACACACCGTGCCTTTTCTGGAGGAAAGGGATGGATGGCCGGGCCTAGACACGGCCTGGCAGGGTGGAGGCCTCGGCACTCATCCACTGAGTGAAGAAACGAGACATCAGCCGGGAAGACCTGGTCTCCACCTTCAGCCATGTGTAAGAAGGAAGAGCCAACTCGCTGCACATGGAGGCTAAGAGGCAGGTCAACGTGGGAAAAGTGCAAGGAGGCAGGGCTCGTGGTAAGGAACTCTCCTCCCACAGTCTGAACAGTCCAAAGATAGACAACGGTGCTTCCTGAGAGTGAGCTCCCCATCACGGTGGGTGTGCAAATCTGGTGGGGAGAACTGCAGGTGGAGACGTCGTAAAGGGATCCCTGCCCTGTGTGGGAACTTTGCCCAAGGTCCTTTTCAACCCCGAGAGCTTCTGATTCTCGGAGAAGCTTTCTCTCCAAACCTCTCCGTCAGTTACGGTGTCTGATGCTGTGGCAAACAACGTCCACACCCCGGCTGCTTAACACGGTGCGAGCTTATTTCTTGGCCAAGTAACAGCCCGGGCAGGTGCTTGGACCACGCCTCCTCCAGACGGTACTCCGAGGCTCTTTCCGTCTTGGGGGGCCACCATCCCTCCAGCCCCTGAATTCTCTGCTGGGTCTTCTGCCCATGGCTAGACAACAGGGAGAAGAGGATGGCACAGAAGGTTTCTATGGACCGGCTTCGGAAACGGTGCATGTAACGTCTCCCCAAGTTCCATCGGCCTCAGCCGCAAGGAAGGCTGGGGCATACGGGCCAGGTGTTTGCTCAGGAGGGAGAGGCGTTGAGTGTGGTGAGCAGCCAGTCAGTCTTGCCACGGGACGCAGGGCCTCATTCATTCATTCAATGAACACTTAGCGAGCGCCTACTGTGTACCGCACCTGTGCTATGCACCCGACACAGTCCTGCTCTCCGGGAGTCCACAGCCTCACGTCGCAGCTCCACCGCAGAACATGGAAACGGCCTCGTGGGCCTGTCTCCTTGTCTGTGAAAATAGGAAGGACAGCACTTAGCTGGAAGGATGAGGATGCCAAGCTCTCCGCACAGCCCAGTACGTGCGAGTCCTGCATGAGTGGGAGTGAATATTTTATTAGTAAGTCTACAGTTTTCGCTCTCAGCCTTCCCTGAGCATTTTGAGGTTGGGCCGCGAGATGCTGGGCCCCATGGGACTGTACTGGTGGCATCCCAGGCACCCGGGCAGGGTGGAGGGAGGACGAGCATGGGGCCGGGGCCGGGCCAGATGGACTGCCTTCAGATCCCCACATGCAGGGACCCAGGCACAGGTGCCCAGCTGGGGCTCTGCTCACTTTAGGGAAACACCAGAGGCAAAGGTGAGTATTTCCTCAATTCCCCAGCGTGACAGCCTCCCTGGAAATAATCATTCAGGGGAGTTTTCCTCTTGTGCCCTGAGGCAAAGCAAAAGGAACTACATGACTCACAGCTTTAGGAGAGGTGTGCCAGGATGGGCAAACTGGGGCTCAGAGAGGTTTAGCAACTTTCCTGTGGTCACAGAGCTGGCTGAAAGAGCAGGGGTTCCAGCCCAAGTCGACCTGCTTAATGACCCATCTATGGGACATGAGGACAAAACTTACAGGGGAGAACCCTCGTTCAAGCTCAGCCTCTGTGTGAGCGTCAGCTCAGATGCCGTCTCTGCACACAGAGATGATGGCTGCAGCTCCCCGTCTGGGAGGTCGATGGCATGCCCCGCGTGTGGGACCTTGGCCCCAGCTCTCACACATGGCAGACACTGTTTTGGTGTTAGAAGCAGATGGTGGGAGTCATGTTTCACCACTGGGCTCCCTGGGCAAATCGCTTTTCTCCTCTGTGCCTCAGTTTATTCATCTGTTAAATGGGTATGACGAGACACCTGGTAAATCCTGTGTACATGTGATTTTTATTATCTGTGTATCGACAAGCCTGGCTCCTAATGGTTTGTTGACCTGCTCACTCTTTGCAAATGGCTAAGAGGAAAGTGTCACAAGCTGGACTTTTGAATCTTTACTTTACAGAGGCTGGGAAAAGTCCAGTCATCTTAGCTCTGTGAAGGGTATTTGAAGGGAGACAGTAAGTCTAGGAATCCGAATGCCTTCATTTTACAGATCGGGAAACTGAGGCCTGGAGAAGAGAAGGGTTTTACCCAGCAGCTTCCAGCTCACTCCTAATCCCCAACCCTGTGTGTTTTGCCCCCTTTCTAAATTTCAGGACATGGCACCAAGCTTGGGCTAATTTGTATGATGGAAATCCATAGAATTTCAGATGAAGGAGATCCCAGGTCATGATCGGAAAACCTCATTGCTATCTGACTGTGACGGGTTTTGTTTTTATTCTGAAGTATAAATCCCCTCCCTTCTGTCTCCCCGATGCCCCCACTCAGCTCCTCTCAGACTAAGGCATGTGAGCTGGAGAATTTTAGCCACATCTTCCCTGTGGCAGCAAAGGGTCCTGGACACTGCATTTCAGTGAACCAGGCCCCAAACCAAGGGTCCCACCAGTAAACGAAACGGGTATGGTAGTCTGCGCTTACCCTCTGGCAGGGGGACAGAGGCAAAATAAATCATTACAGTCAAGCCCTGCACTGAAGGCTGTGCGACCTTGAGCAAGTTACGTGACTCCTTTGCGCCTCAGTTTCTCCCTATGTAAACTAGGATGGGTGGCTCTGTTTCCCAGGGTTGACGTGAGGACGGGGTGAGGTAGGCAGTGACAGCACCTCCTACCTGAGCCCAAGTTCTGGAAAGTGAGGTGCCTTGCTGTTTTCCCCTCATCGGAGAGGGAAACACTGCACTTGGCTTCTTCAGGCTTCTCGCGGAGCTGAAGAAGGCGATGGTGAAAATTGATAGGAGAACTTTCCCGCTGCCAGCCTTAGCCAAAGCTCTCCTGGTTTCGTAATTCCCTCAGGTCTGAGAAGCTGGGAGCAAAGTATTGGCTCATAATGCAGCCCAGAGCCTGTCCCTTTTCCAGATAACCGATTGCCTGTATCTCATAAAATGAGATCAGGATCAGAAACACATTTCTTGAAGGACATGGACATGACATTGTCCTTCTTTCTCCCGGAGCGTGTTACAGCTGCAAGGTCAGTGATGTGGCTCATGGCAGGTCTGAGAGAGCAGTGAGAGCCCAGCTCTGCGGTCACCCAGGTCAGGGGAGGCCTCTGCTCTGCCACATGCAGGGGGCTCGGAGCCCCTGCTTCCTCGTCGCTGGCGGTGGGAGCAATCCCATCTTCTGAGCGATGTTGCTGGTATAGAATGGAAACCTGAAGGAAACTTCCCAATGTAAGTTCACGAGAAGAAGGACTTTGGGTGGCGGACATCCCTGCAGTGCTTGGCACAGTGCTGAGAGCATCGTAGGTGCTCACTAAATGGGTACTGACTCAAACCCTACAGAGTGAGTGCCACTGAATACGGCTGTGTCCGTATGTCTTTCCAGCCTTCCGGCATTTCCTGGAGTTTCCTTCTCTTTCTTTTTTCTTCTATTCCTTCCTTTCTTTCTTGCTCGCTGAGACTTTTGGACTCAGAGAGGTTAAATAATGTACCCAGGCTCACAGACCTAATTAGAGTGCCTCTGATGTTTGGACCCAGTTGTGTCTGGCCCCATGTGCCTTATACTTTTCACTGTGTCTGGAAGTTTCTTAGAAGCCTCCTGAAAGTATCAATTAGGAATGATAGTAGCTTCAGCAAGAACGACAAGCATTCCTCTCCCACAAGGACAGAGGGGAGGTGGCAGGTCAGGCCTGGAGCAGCAGCTGAAGGTTGGCACCACGAAACCAGGCTCTTCCCATCTTTCTGCTCTGTCTTCCTCAAACAGTTGGCTTTTTTTTTTTAAAGGGAGAGGGAGAGAATCTTTTTTTTTTTTTAATTTGACAGAGAGAGAGACAGCCAGCGAGAGAGGGAACACAAGCAGGGGGAGTGGGAGAGGAAGAAGCAGGCTTCCCAGTGGAGCAGGGAGCCTGATGCAGGGCTCAATCCCAGGACTCTGGGATCACACCCTGAGCCAAAGGCAGACGCTTAAGGACTGAGCCACCCAGGCGCCCACAGACAGTTGGCTTTTTGTCCCAGTGCATGTTGCTTTACCGGCACCAATGGCTGCTACAGCTCCAGGAATCACAACCAAGTTCAAGGTAGGAAGTGGGAAGAAAGGGGGGGGGGCATTTCCTGAAGTGGTTTCCTCTTTTATTACCAAAGGCAAAATGTATCCAGGGGCAGATATTTCCAAAGACTTCTCTTTAAACCTCACTGACTGAACTGGGCACCTGGCTGGCCCTAGTGGCCCCAATCTATTGTTGTCTCATGGGCAAGGGCTCACTGCTCTGAACAAAATCAAAGTTGGGACAGTGAAGGGTGGGGAGGGGACTGTGCCCACCATGCCTCTGGCAGGAGCCCAGACTTAGTGACGGGCTCATTTGACAAGCGAAGAAGCAGAATCCGGGGCACTCGTCAAGGACAAGCACGGGTGTTATCTGTCGCATTGACCCAGAAGCAATCTAGCGCAGGGCAGGGTTTCCGGAACGGTGTCACCGCGGGAGAGATGATTTGCTGCGGTACGCTGGTGCGGCGGTCCGCGNGGTGCGGCGGTCCGCGGCCACAGCGACAGAGAAGCCCCTTCTTCAATTGCTTTCAATGCCTCCGATTACATCTCTGAGAAGCGATAAATAAATGCGATGAGTGATCCTTGATTGTATCCTGGATTTAAAGAGAGAAAAGGCTCTAAAGGACGCTAGTGGGTTAATTGGGGGGAAATTTGAATGTGGATTATAAGTTAGATAATAGAATTAAATCAAAGTTAAATTTCCTGAGTGTGATCATTACTGTGGTTATGTAAGAGAACGTCCTTGTTCCAGAAGACACGTGCTCAAGTGGTTGAAACCAAGTGTCATGATGTCTTCAAACCGTTCACAAAATGTGTATGCACATACGTGCATCATACACCTACACACATAACCAGATGTGTACATGCACACGCATACGTAACTGTAGCCATACGTGTACATGCACACATGCTTATATAACTGTAGCCATATGTGTACATGCACACGTGCATATATAACTGTAGACATACGTGTACATGCACACATGCATATATAACTGTGGCCATACGTGTACGTGCACACGTGCATATGTAACTGTAGACATACGTGTACGTGCACACATGCATTTGTAACTGTAGACATACGAGGTACGTGCACACATGCATTTGTAACTGTAGACATACGAGTACATGCACACATGCTTATATAACTGTAGACATATGTGTACATGCACACGTGTGTAACTGTAGACATACGTGTACATGCACACTCACACGCACACGTAACTGTAGCCATACGTGTACATGCACACACGCATATATAACAGTAGCCATACGTGTACATGCACACACATATATAACTGTAGCCATACGTGTACATGCACATGCATATATAACTGTAGCCATACATGTACACACACGCACATGCATGCATATGTAACTGTAGTCATACATGTACACACACATATATAACTGTAGCCACATGTGTACACACACGCACACACATTCATATGTAACTGTGGCCACACGTGTACACGCACGCACATGCATGCATGCATATGTAACTGTAGCCACACGTGTACATGCACGCACATAAGTGCATATGTAACTGTAGCCATATAGGTACACGCACATGCAAATATGGATATATAACTATAGCCACATATGTATATACATATCTGTACATGAACATAGATTTTATATACCGACAGAAAGAAAGAAAGCAAACATGACAGAAGCTCACGTCTGGTGGATCTAGATTCTAAATAAAGGGCACATGGGTGTCCCTTCAAGCCTTTTTAGTAGGTTTAAAATTTTTCAAAACAAGAAGTTAGGAAAATAAGAAATTAAAATTTTTAAAAGAGAGGAAATTTCTTTTTTTTAAAATGAGATGGTATTTTTTTAAAAAGATTTTATTTATTTATTTATTTGTCAGAGAGAGAGAGAGAGCACAAGCAGGGGGAGCAGCAGAGGCAGAGGGAGAAGCAGACTCCCCACAGAGCAGAGAGCCCGATGTAGGACTCGATCCCAGGACCCTGGGATCATGACCTGAGCCGAAGGCAGCCACTTCACCGATTGAGCCAGCCAGGTGTCCCTAAAAGAGAGGAAATTTCCAAAGAAGTATTGAACAGGTACTGGCTGTATTAACATGTGTTGCAGCGACAGACACAAAATATCAGGTAGTCTGCAAAGCCCCAATTTGGGGACACTGTTGTCAGTGTAGACAGCATATTCTAGCATCAGTCACCCCTAAGCTTGAATTCCCTCCCAAATACAGTGGGGATGAGTTTTACACCATCCTGGGATGGCGGGTCGTGGACTCGGAGATGCGGTGAGAATTGCATGAGGTAACACAGGAGACTCTGGGCACAGGGCTAGCTTATGAGGAAGGCACGCTGTGGTGTGCAACCCAGTAAGTCCTATGGGCACACAGTAGGTCTGTTGAGAGCTCGATGTAGCTGAGTCCCCAGGCTCTGGTCTCTGGCTCACTCTGCTCCTGCCTTAGTTTCTTCCTATATCCCTTGGCCTGGGGGAGCCCTCCTGGATAGGATATCTGACAGCTAAAGCCACAAACAGGCCCCCCCAACACCCCCCACCCCCCAAGCACACACAGCCTTCATCTCAGTATCATTATTTTGGAGAGCAGTTTCTTGTGTCTCTGGGTTCAGAGACCCTTGATTTGTGGAGGAGTCTGGGCTGGGCGAGGCGGCCAGCCCTCTGTGCATTGGGTTGGGGCTAATTCCATTTTCCGGTCTCTGCATCCATCCTCCCTTCTTCCCCCGGTGTGTGGAGCTCGGCAGCATGGAGGGGCTGGGCAGCCTGGAGCCATTCTTCCCGCTATCACCATCGTGGGCAGTGCCTGCCAATCCCCACTGCTGTCTGAGGCTCTGCCATGGGCCATGCTAATCCCATTACCCACAAATGAAGATGTAATCACAGCTCTTTCAAAGGGCCTCCAAGGCTGATCCCTCTTTGGAAAGAGAAAAGAAAGTGCAATTGTCCAAGCCACTGACTTCTGAAGCTCCCGCTGGGATGAGGGGACACTGAAGTTATTTGGGGCCGGCAGCCTCTCAAGGGGTGGAGGCAGCCTGTGTGAGGGGTGGGGTGTGCCAGGGGCCGAGGCTCCCCAGCTCCCACACCAACTTGCACTGCCACATTGGCTAGACCACCGAAACTCCGCACCTCACCTGTGCATCTTGCATGTGGCTACAAAGGATTTTGTTTGATGCAATTGTGGGGCAGGTGTGTGCACAGGTGAAAACAGTGATGCGTACACAGGTGTGAGGGTCCTGTCGATGTTAGCAAAATGTTACGTTAGTGGGGCGAACTTTATTGAGCGCTTATTACAGTGGACCCTTGAACAATGCAGGGGTCAGGGGAGCTGCCCCCTCACATAGTCAAAAATCCACATAGTCCACGTAAAACTTTTGATTCTCCAAAAACTGAACTACTCATAGTCCATGTTGACTGGCAGTCTTACCAATAACAAGAACAGTCGATTAATACATATTTTGTACGTTATGCGTATCATATATTGTATTCTTACAATAAAGTCAGCTAGAGAAAGGAAAATGTTAAGAAAATCTTATGGAAGATGAAATACATTATGGGACTGTGTGCATTTATCACAAAAAAATCCCTGTACCCATGCCATTCAAACCGTGTAGTCCAAGGGTCAACTTGGCAACTTTCCGATGCTACTGTCATTTTACAGAAGAGGAAACTAAAGCATGGAGAAGTAAATGACTTGTTCAAAGTCAGGAGGCTGTAGAGAGGTGGCCAGTGTCCACGCCTAGGCCAGCTCGAAAGGGAACACAAAGCTCTCAGCTGCTTGAACTGTTGTTGCCGTGGCATCCGGCTGATAGCAAATCGTCAACCTGTTTTTGCACAGGAATAAGGTCATCCTCCCCTTTGGCCATGCCCTTCTAGGCTCTGAGGTTCAAAGAACACGAAGGATTTTCCGTGGCCTGGAATGGAGGATGTGGAGTTGGGGTAAAGGTGTCCCCCCGTCCTGGGCTCCATGTGAGCCTCGCTGCCCCGTCCGAAGCACAGGGACCATCGCCACTGACACTGTGCAGAGCGCTGTGTGCGGGACACTGTCTTGTGTAGATCCAGTACAATAATCAGTGGCACAATGGTCAAGGTTTAAAAACCAGCCCTCTGGGGAAAGCCCCTGATCTGTAGTGTTTGCTGATTTCTATGGTGTAAATACTTCCACCTCCCACCGTGCAAGCCACCAAGCTGCCGTGATGTCCCGAATAGAGTGTTGGGAAGAGACACAAGAGTTGGTTCTCATGAGTCGCTCCAGCACGCCAATAATTTTTTAAAGATTTTACATATTTATGTGAGAGAGAGAGAGAGCATGAGTGGGAGGCGGGGAGAGGGAGAAGCAGGCTTCCCGCTGAGCAAGGATGCAGGACTTGATCCCCAGGACCCTGGGATCATGACCTGAGCCAAAGGCAGGCTCTTAACCGACTGAGCCACCCAGGCGCCCCTCCAGCGCACCAATAATTTTTTTTAATTTTATTTTATTATATTATGTTAATCACCATACAGTACATCCCCAGATTCCGATGTAAAGTTCGATGCTTCAAGTTGCGTATAACACCCAGTGCACCATGCAATACGTGCCCTCCTTACTACCCATCACCAGTCTATCCCATTCCCCCACCCCCTCCCCTCTGAAGTCTTCAGTTTGTTTCTCATAGTCCATAGTCTCTCATGTTTCATTCCCCCTTCTGATTACCCCCCTTTTCTTTATCCCTTTCTTCCCCTACCGATCATCCTAGTTCTTATGTTCCATAGATGAGAGAAATCATATGATAATTGTCTTTCTCTGCTTGACTTATTTCACTTAGCATTATCTCCTCCAGTGCCGTCCATGTTGCAGCAAATGTTGAGAATTCGTTCTTTCTGATAGCTGAGTAATATTCCATTGTATATATGGACCACAGCTTCTTAATCCAGTCATCTGTTGAAGGGCATCTCGGCTCCTTCCATGATTTGGCTATTGTGGACAATGCAGCTATGAACATTGGGGTGCATATGGCCCTTCTCTTTACTACGTCTGTATCTTTGGGGTAAACACCCAGTAGTGCAATGGCTGGGTCATAGGGTAGTTCAATTTTTAACTTTTTAAGGGACCTCCACACTGTTTTCCAGAGTGGCTGTACCAACTTGCATTCCCACCAACAATGTAGGAGGGATCCCCTTTCTCCACATCCTCTCCAACAATTGTTGTTTCTTGCCTTGTCTATCTTTGCCATTCTAACTGGCGTAAGGTGGTATCTCAGTGTGGTTTTGATTTGAATTTCCCTGATGGCTAATGATTTTGAACATTTTTTCATGTGTCTGTTAGCCATTTGTATGTCTTCATTGGAAAAGTGTCTGTTCATATCTTCTGCCCATTTTATGATTTGTTTATTTGTTTCTCGTGTATTGAGTTTGAGAAGTTCTTTGTAGATCTTGGATACCAGTCCTTTATCTGTGGTGTCCTTTGCAAATATATTCTCCCATTCCGTGGGCTGTCTCTTAGTTTTTTTGACTGTTTCCTTGGCTGTGCAGAAGCTCTTTATCCTGATAAAGTCCCATAAGTTCATTTTATCTTTTATTTCTCTTGCCTTTGGAGATGTGTCGTGAAAAAGGTTGCTCTGGCCGATGTCATAGAAGTTGTTGCCTATGTTCTCCTCTAGAATTTTGATGGATTCCTGTCTCACATTGAGGTCTTTCATCCATTTGGAGTTTATTTTTGTGTATGGTGTGAGAGAGTGGTCAAGTTTCATTCTTTTGCATGTAGCTGTCCAATTTTCCCAGCACCATTTATTGAAGAGACTGTCTTTTTTCCACCGGATGTTTTTTCCTGCTTTATCAAA
The DNA here is from genome assembly GCF_002007445.2 of Ailuropoda melanoleuca. Classification (NCBI taxonomy): domain Eukaryota; kingdom Metazoa; phylum Chordata; class Mammalia; order Carnivora; family Ursidae; genus Ailuropoda; species Ailuropoda melanoleuca. Next base: position 104,624,057 of record NC_048228.1, read on the forward strand.
GATTAGTTGCCCAAAGAGCCGAGGGTCCATTTCTGGGTTCTCTATTCTGTTCCATTGGTCGATGTGTCTGTTTTTGTGCCAGTACCATGCTGTCTTTGTGATCACAGCTTTGTAGTACAGCTCGAAATCCGGCATTGTGATGCCCCCAGCTTTGTTTTTCCTTTTCAACAGTTCCTTGGAGATTCGGGGCCTTTTCTGGTTCCATACAAATTTAAGGACTATTTGTTCCAGTTCTTTGAAAAATGTCCTCGGTATTTTGATCGGGATAGCATTGAAAGTGTAGATTGCTCTGGGTAGTATGGACATTTTAACTATGTTAATTCTTCCAATCCATGAGCATGGAATATTTTTCCATCTTTTTATGTCTTCCTCAATATCTTTCAAAAGTGATCTATAGTTTCTAGGATATAGGTCCTTTACGTCTCTGGTTAAGTTAATTCCAAGGTAACGTATGGTTTTTGGTGTTATTGTAAATGGGATGGATTCCCTAATTTCTCTTTCTTCAGTCTCGTTATTCGTGTATAGAAATGCAACTGATTTCTGGGCATTGATTTTGTATCCTGCCACCTTACTGAATTGTTCTATAACTTCTAATAGTTTGGGAGTGGATTCCTTTGGGTTTTCCATATAGAGTATCATGTCATCTGCAAAGAGAGACAGTTTGACTTCTTCTTTGCCGATTTGGATACCTTTGATCCCTTTTTGTCTTCTGATTGCTGTTGCAAGGACTTCTAGTACTATGTTGAATAATAGTGGCGAGAGTGGGCATCCTTGTCGTGTTCCTGATCTTAAGGGAAAGGCTTCCAGCTTTTCCCCATTGAGAATAATGCTTGCAGTAGGCTTTTCATAGATGGCTTTTATGAGATTGAGAAATGTACCCTCTATTCCTACACTCTGAAGGGTTTTAATCAGGAAAGGATGCTGTATTTTGTCAAATGCTTTTTCTGCATCAATTGAGAGGATCATATGGTTCTTGAGTCTTTTCTTGTTGATATGATGTATCACATTGATTGATTTGCGAGTGTTGAACCATGCTTGCATCCCAGGTATGAATCCCACTTGGTCATGATGGATAATCCTTTTAATGTACTGTTGGATTCTATTAGCAAGGATCTTGTTGAGGATTTTGGCATCCATATTCATTAGAGAAATCGGTCTGTAATTCTCCTTTTTGAGGGGGTCTTTGCCTGGTTTGGGGATCAAGGTAATATTAGCCTCATAGAATGAGTTTGGTAGCTTTCCTTCTGTTTCTATTTTTTGAAATAGCTTTAGGAGAATAGGTATTATTTCTTCTTTGAATGTTTGGTAGAATTCCCCAGGAAAACCGTCTGGGCCTGGAGTTTTATTATTTGGAAGGTTGTTTATCACTGACTCAATTTCTTCATAGTTAATTGGCCTATTTAAGAAATCTATTTCTTCCTGTTTCAGTCTTGGTAGTTTATAGGTTTCCAGGAAGGCCTCCATCTCTTCCAGATTGTTTAGTTTTTTGGCATATAGCTGTTGATAAAAGTTTCTAATAATCCTTGCAATTTCAATGGTGCTGGTCGTGACCTCTCCCTTTTCAGTCATAATTTTAATAATCTCAGTCCTTTCTCTTTGTTTTTGGACAAGTTTTGCCAGTGGTCTATCAATTTTATGGATTCTCTCAAAGAACCAGCTTCTAGTCCTGTTGATCTGCTCTACTGTGGTTCTGGTCTCTAATTCATTGATTTCTGCTCTAATCTTGGTCAACTCCTTCCTTGTCAGTGGGTTAGGCCTGTCCCTCTGTTGCTGTTCCAGTTTCTTGAGGTGAGAATATAGAAACTGCATTTTAGATTTTTCTATTCTTTTGAGTGAGGCTTGGATGGCTATGTATTTCCCCCTTAGGACTGCCTTTGCAGTATCCCATAGGTTTTGGGGTGTTGTGTTTTCATTCTCGTTGGTCTCCATAAATTGTTTAATATGTTTTTTGATTTCCTGGTTTATCCGAGTCATTCTCGAGCAGGATGGTTCTTAGCCTCCAAGTGTTTGAGTTTCTTCCAGGTTTTTCCTTGTGGTTGAGTTCCAATTTCAGAGCAGCGCACCAATAATTAATAACTCACAGCACTCTGATATTTTTTTTGGGGGGGGGTTATAGATTAGGGAACTAAGGCACAGAGACGTAAAGATGGGCGCTTCCCAGGATCACCTCCCACATAAGCCTGCCACTGAAGTCCTGATCTCAGGGACAGCTTCTGGGAACCCAGATGAAGATGCTGTCTTTGGGATACAAGTCTGTGTTCCAAATCCCCTTCTCCTGATCTCTCAAGGCTGAGTCCACCTGCAAGCAGATGCTGGTCTCCTTGAGGAGCCCAACACAAAGCATTAGCACCAGACACACACTAAGTGGCCAGTAAATATCTGAAGAGTTGAATTGAGTGATTTCACTTCAGTTGAATCAACAACCTTGTCCAAGGTCACGCAGGGAACCAATTGCAGAGGAGGCTGGGACCCATGACTCTCGGACGGTATCCCTGGGAGGGAAGTGCAGGGGCTGTGGGTTCACACTTCGCATTGTCAATGCCCCTTGCGCCCTCTCTTTTGTTATCACCATCCAGAGAAGTATCACCTACTGTGAGCTGGGCACTGGGCGAGACCGAAAGCACCAAGGACATCTGTGGAGCATTTCCCAGATTTCAAAGTTTTTTTACGTGCATGATGTCAGTGTTTCCTAAGGTCTGGTAGCATTCCAGTGTGGGCTACCAGCATGACAGCAGTGGTCACGAGTCTTTTAAAATGTTAATACTTAGGCATTTATTGTAATATGTGTTCAAAACTAGTTCTAGCACATCGTATCAGTTCGGAATAGCTTTCAGTGCAATCGACAAACAATTAACGACAAATCAGTGACTCAACAAGAAAAATGTGTGCTTCTCCTTTGGCAAAAGTCAAGGGCTTGCATGGCCATCCACAAGACCAAGACCCCACCTCCTTCCACCTTCTTCTTCTGCTCTGTAGGACTTGCAGTCTCAAGACCACCTCCAGGTCTAATCTAGTTGCTGCAGCTCCAGCCATCGTGCCTACATTCCAGGCAGGAAGCAGAATAGAAAAGGAAAAAGATACATGCCTCTCCTTTAACTCACACTTTTGGCTTACATCCCATTGATCAGGACAAATTATAAGACCACACCCAGCTGAAAGAGAGGCCAGACCAGGAAGTTTTTATTCTAAGTAGCCTATGGCCAGGCAAAGAAATCAGGGCTTTTCAACAGGGAAGAAAGAAACAGTCACTTTTGTGAAAGAGAACTTGGTCTTCGCCACACACACCCAAACTGTGATTTCATCAATATTATTGCTTAGGATGAGATTAAAGTTTTTAAAAGTGAGGCAATTCCAAGAAAATTGTGAGGTGAATTAAGTCCAGGTGGCACATGGGTGTGGTAACAATCAGGAGGGTGGGAAGGTGTGCTGAAATGTGGAGCAGCCTGCGGTGAGTCTATCCCTGCTTCTTCAGGACCTGGAGCTCCATAAGGCCACATCACTACCCTCTTTCAAGGGAGGAAAGGTCAGGCTCCCAGCAGCTGCTTGCAAACCCGGGACTCATGCTCACCCTCCTTCAGCTTTTTTCTTGGGCATCTGGTGGCCACTGGCTCGTGGCTCCCCAGCACTACGCCCTTCCTGCAGGTCCATCCCCCACCACAGAGGCTGCAAAGATGGGGTGCATACTTCCCCAGCTCCCTGGCAGCTCAAGGTGGCCTAGAGACCCAGTTCTGGCCAATGAGATGAGAACAATAAAGCATAAAGCAGGGCACAGAACTGCACTGATGTCTGGGACTCTTACTGGTATGGATTTTGACTCTGGGGCCAGGTGGCTTCATTTGTCCTGAAGAACTAGCCACGGGCTGCTCCAACAGCCTGAAAAGAAATGAATCGAGTAGCTTAGACCTTGATGGTAAAAAGGAAACGAGTGCCAAGTGTAGCGCCCGACACCTAGTTGGCACTTAGTAAATATTTATTCTAAATACGAGTGCATTCCATCTGCATTCATTCTTCCATTAAATGTGTTTAACCTGTGGAAAGACTTCAACCAGCGCCTGCCAATGGAAAGTGCTTCAATAGTGTTAGTTACTGTTATTATGATTATCATAACATGGGGATCACTGTCATTTATTCATTCGACAAACATCGAGCAGGCACCCATGTGTGCCAGGCACCATCTTGGCACTGTAGAGTCAGCAGTGAAAAAGGCAGAGTCTGCCCTGCCAGGAGCCCAGGCTCCAAATGATCCATCCCACACTTCATTAACCAGTATTGTGGTACATGGCAGGTGTCATGAAAGCATAACGCAGGGGCTCAGAGCCTGGCCTGGGATTCCCTAGGGAGCAGCTGCCCGGAGCTGAGACCTCAGGTGCTAGCCAGAGTCAGCCCAGCTAAGAGCAGGGCTGCCCCGCAAACTGGGCGTGAAGGCCAGCAGGTCAGCTCCTGGGGCCTTAGCTCCCAGGCCCCAAGTTTGGGACGGGGCCAGGCTGGCTCAGAGTGGGCCAGGCCCTGGCAGATGCCTCCACACTAAAGGCTGGGTAGTGCTGCCTGGCTGCCTCCCTGACCTCCCTGGGCATCCCTTTCGTGTGACAGCTGTCCCCCATGCCGAGCCCCTTGGGATCCAGTTTCTGTAGAGGCTGACTTGCAAAACTCAGTGTATTGTCCTGAAACAGCAGGCTCTGGGGAGGGCTCAATGAAGTCTCAGCCTCACGGCTCTGTATTCCACCTTGAAAAGAATCACATTACATCAATAGATGGCACCCATTATACACCAACATCCAAGGGTCTTAATTGACTCAGGCTTAATTAATGGTTTGAAGAACATGCATGGCTAGCCTGAGGCTCCAAGAGAGGGGGTGGGGGCTGGGTAATAATATGAACGACATTATGGGGACGTTCCATTCAACTATGGCTGAGTCCTGGATGGAGATGCCTTTGCAGTGTGACAACTCAGAGGAGATGGAAAAATATTTGACGAGGGAATCCAGATTTGTCCCCTGTCTTGCTTCAAGATGAGCTGCTTCTCTCCTGCTGCTTAACGCAGAAAATGCTGCTGGAGACATATCCCCTACCTGCCTTCTCATTAAATCTGGAAAAGAAGTCCCTGTTTCTTTCCCTGTCCTGAGCATCCTTTGACGGAGGCCCCTGCATATTGGATGTGTCTTGTCCTCAATAATTTTGAGAATCTTCAGTTTATTTTTGTACCCAAGGAATTCAGCAAGATTTCTCCAAATGCTCTCCGCGGTTTCTAAGATAATTTAAGGCAAGTTCTGTGAACATTTCATGGGAATTTTATTAGCATGCCATAAGAGTTAGTTAAAAATTCCATGGAAGTTGAGGGAGAATTTCAAGCAGGAATTCCAGGATATTTCTTTGAGAATACACCATGAGTCACATGGCAACTCAGGGAGGTTTTTGTGAAAATTCACTGAGAATTCCACAGGTCTTCTAGGACCATGCCACAAGACTTCTGGAGTTCCATGAACAGGCGGCACGACTGGGAGAGACCCAGGAAAATGCAGCAGGACTTCCAGAGGGTTTATGAAATATTCTATGAGGGGCATCTGCAAAAATCCCATACAGACTGCTCAGGAATTCCGTAGGAGTTCCTTGAGAGCGTCGTAAGAATTTTAAGAGCATGCATGGCAGAACTTTCTTTTGGAGTTGCTGTTGCTTTAGCCCTATCTTCCACATATGCCAGAACGTCAGCTTCTGAATCAAGGAGGCGCCCAAGTAAACTGGCTCCAGTCTATCTTTATTTCTTTGTTTCATAAAAAAAAATTCTTTCTACTAAAAAAAATCAATTTGCTAGAAACATCCTCACTTTTGCTGCCTATTAAGGGTCTGAAAGCAATAGACAGAAACCTATGGAATGATCACACAAGGAAGTGGGAGAGTTGGGCCACTTGGGAGAGGAAAGAATCATCTATCCTGTGAAGAGTGTTTGTTGCTCAACACATTTCTCACATGGCCTGGTGCCAGAGGCAAGAGCACTGGAGCAGGAGCCAGAAGTCCCTGGTTCTAGTTCCAGCCCTGCCATTAACTCACTGCTTAACCTTGGACGAGTTTCTGGATCTGTTTCCCCTTTTGTAAACTAAGAACCATTGGACTAGGAAACCTCCAAGAGCTCTTCCAACCCTGATGGTGATGGTGGTGATGATGGTGATGATGGTGATGATTGTGGTGGTGATGATGGTGATGGTGGTACGGGTGATGATAGTGATGGTGATGATGATGGCAGTGATGATAGTGATGGTGATGTGTTGGTGGTGATGATGGTGGTGACGGTGATGGTGGTGATGATGATGATGGCGGTGAGGGTGGTGAGGGTAGAAATGGTGGTAAGGGTGATGACAGTAATGATGGTGTTCGTGGTGATGGTGATGATGATGGTGATGTGATAATGTTGGTGATAGTGGTGATGATGATAATTAGTGAAATTATGATGACGGTGTCAGTGACAATAGTAATTGCCATCATTGAGCACTATCAATATTACACTGTGGTGTGTGTTAACCACCTTACATTCTCTTTTTTAATCCCCACATCAATTGTATAAGGTAAGAACTATATTTTTTATTTCTTTTAATTTGTTTATAAGGGAACTGAAGCCCCCAGAGATTTGATCAAGAACACATGGCTGTTAAACAGTGGAATCAACTTCTAACCCATAACTGTTCCACTTCCCAGCCCTCTCTTGGGCACCACACCACATTGTTCCTTCTACCATTTGTTGCCTTATCTTTTGACTCCAAAGTAAGTTCTCCAATGTATCATGTGAAAGAAGCAAATCAGACCTGTCATAGAAAAGGCCTTCTTAGGCTCTCTGATGTTTTTACCAGTTATGAACTCCTCCTTCTTCCATTCTTCCTCACTTCCTCATCCCTGTTTCATCCTTTTGGTGCGACTTGCTTCTTTTTTTGTTCATTCCTGCTCCAGGATCCCAACTATCTGTCACTTCCTCTATGTGGTTCATCCTGCACACAACGGCAGGTGATTTTCTGCAAACCCCCCATAGTCATCACAACGTTCTTATGCTTGAAAATATCTAGTGGTTCCCACTAATGGCTGAGTCTAAGCTAAATTCTGGAAAGTCCTTTAGTCCATTCTTCTGGGTCTCCAAAATCTGGATTCTTCACACCTAAGCATCTCTTGCTATATCCCCTTAACACCCTAGGCTAAATTCCATCTCTGCGACTTTGCTCATGAAGATCCTTCCTCCTAGAATGCCTTCTTCTCCTCCTTCCTGCTTTTTCCAACAACGAGACTTCCCAGACTCCTCCAGTCTGCGTTCCAGAACATTCACACATCTACATTACAAAGTAGCATGTTCTGTAGGGCCTCATATTGTTTGGGTTGCTCTTTTGCTACTAAACGGATGGGTAAGTCACTAAAGGCAAGGATGACATCATGTCAGGCCCACCCAGACTTGACCCTGAAACTGAACAACTATGTGACCTTGGGCAAATGACTTTACCTCTCCCAGCCAATGTCTTCATCTCATAAAAAATGAAAACGGAGGTAATAAATCCTAGTTGGCAGAGGTATAGTGAAAAATGAAATAGGATGAAATAGAAAGATCTTCCTGATAAGCTTTAAGAGTTCAAAGATGGGAATCGTGAAGCATCCAGCACATTGCCCAGCATGGTAAAGGCATTCAAGAAAGTTTCTAACCCCCCTCCCTCCATATCCTTGAGCACACTGTCAGGCACACAGCATTTTAATAGTCAGCATTTGGAGCTCTCTGTGTTCCAGGCACTGTGCCAAAAGCTTGACATCATGAGCACTTTAATCCCCTCATTTTTATGATCCTAATTTCTCTCAGGAAGATTCTGCCTTTATCTCTGGGCTGCAGTGGAGAATCCTGAGCCTTGGTGATAGCATCTGAAGCCACGTTGGTCCATCTGACTGTTAGCTACTGTGCTTTACTGCCTCTCCAGTAGAACACGCTGAGTGGCTGTATGCTCTCTAACTGAGCAAAACTCCTGGTTCCCCAGACCTGGAATGCTTCCATGCATATAAATGGACTGTATCCGTTTACTGCAGTCCTAACTCTCAAGAGAAGTGGTTTCTCATCAACAATGGGAAAGGAGGCTGACCTACAGAGTCACGGGGTACAAGTCTGACTCCCTCTTGCTAAGGAGGGGGTGCCTTAAAATGTTCATGTACCTTAATAGAGATGAGGTAAGTCCATAACAAAGCCATTGGACTCTAAGTTCTAAGGAGAAAATCAAGGTTGAAAAGCTTGAAAGGTTGAAAACTGTAGTCCTTTTATTCTAATGGGAACCTGTTCAGAGAGGAAGAGTGATCTGCTAGAGCTCTTGGCAGAGGTAGGAGCATCTGGTGCCCTGGTCCCAGTTGCCCGTCCTGTGTCATGACCAACTTCTCCCGTGTCCCATTTCTGCAAGGCCTTGCTCTCTGCTGGGACTGACGTGATCAGCTTCTTCATGTTTCAATGTTGATGGATGATTATGTTATGTCATATTTTACTTTCTAGATATCATCTTCTGTCATTTTCATTTACAATATCCCCACCATGCTTCTGGCCTTATGCTAGTCTCTGTGAAAGTTACGGTGAACCTCTCCTTAACAGGTTCAATGAGATGTGGCCACCTTGCAAGGGTATAGATAAATAAAGTTCATTTTCCTTTACACAAAAATGTTATAAATAGCTGGTCCAGGATCCAGGACTCATCAGGACCCATGTCTCCTCTCCACTCAGCCCCACCATCTCCAACCTGAGGTTCTTGCCCTCATGGTCACAGGGTCTTTCCTCCACCCCCACCTTCATGAAATCTTTCTGAGCAGGAAGAAGGGTAAATGCAAGGGTGAATGTATGCATGCTGGCTAGTTCTTTCCTGTTTAAGATCTTTGCTGGGAAGGTCTTCCCCACACTTTCTACTGACTGCTGCAAACTCTAAGAAAGCCTGAGAAATTGTGTTTGTATTTGAGCTGGTACACTGTTGTCTCCCAATGAGATCGGAGTGCTCTTAGAAAGAAAGAAGGGAAGTAGATATTTAATAGCCTCCCAACCATTTCTTCCAGAGTGAGGTCAAAGAGTTCCTAAAGTTGTATGCAAAAGTAGGAATATATACATATGATTTTCCAGGAGGAGAGTCCATAACATTCCCTAAATCTTTAATAGTATCCATTGGGTTGAGTACCTTTGGTCCAAATAGACTTGCGCAACAAAAGTTCTACTAGCTGAACTTTGGTTCTTCATGCCTATCCCTAGTCAATTTCTTGACTGTTATCAGCATGGGGGAGCATTAGGAAAACACAAGGCTCCAAGGCAGGGCATCTGATTTATAGACTCAGTACTCCCACATCCTAGCTGTGTGACCATGGGAATGTCTCAGAATCTCTCTGAACCTTAGTTTCTTGGCTAGTGAAAAGGGAGGAAAAAACCTACCTCGAAATATTATGAGATTTCTGCTTCCTGCAAAAAAATAGTCACAGGAATTAGATTTAGCATCCCCTTGAAACAACTACAAATCCAGACAAACCATGAGAACAGTTTTCAGATATCGAACATCAAGCAGCACAGGACAGCATCCCTGAGACAGGGAATACAAACAAGGAGTTCCCAGCAATTACCCCCAATTTATTGCTAGAGGAGAGTGCAGGGATGTAGAACCCAGGCAGAATTTGGCAGGTGCCCATAAGCTGAGGAATGGAGTTAGGGGTTCAGGAGTATGAGACGACTGGAGTTTACAAAGCAGAATACTAGTGAGGAGAGGATACACAGAGAGATCTGAAGATGGTACCTCTTGAGTCTTCATCTGAGCACTGCTCAGCACACATGTGCAAGGATACCATCCTCTCCCAAAGATTTAGAGGAAGTAATTCCTGGACCTCAAACAGAAATACCTACAGTTTTCACCAGTCAGAATGGAAAAGCCTCACAATTCAAAGGACATCAAATAGTGTACATGGAAGGGTATTTATTGCCTCAAGATTGGGTAAAAGTAGCTCTAGACTAGAGGCTGTCCTGATACCACCTAACAAAGATGAAAAACGTGTGCCAAAAGGAAAAATGGTTTCCAAGTCACTTAACTGTGTCACAGAAAAAAAGCTCAAGAATACTTACAGAATACTTAAATATCCAGCACATACAAGAGTAAAAACCATAACATGAGGCATAAAAAATTACCAGACATGCAAAGAAGCAGGAAAATACAATCCGTGATGAGAAAAATTAATCAATTTCTTCATTTTATCTGTTTCTACAGAGCACGAAATGGCACAGATGATAGCATTAAGAGACAAATATCCTAAAACTGTTACAATAATGATGTCCAAGAAAGTAGAGGAAAGATTGAGTATATTGAGATCTGGAAGATTAATAGCAGATTAGGAACTGTAGAGAAAAAAAGATGAGTAAATCTGAAGTCTTGGTACTGGAAACTAACTAAAGCTAAAACATCGAGAAGGGAAAAGACTGGGAAAAAATTTAACAGAACATCATTGAGTTGTGTACATCCTCCAGTATGGTAATTATATGTGTAATTGTAGTCTGAAGAGGAAAGACAGTATCAGAAGAACCAATAGCTAAAAAACTTCTAAATTTGATGAAAATTTTAGCCCACAGAGCCAAGAAGTTCAATGAACCCCAAGTATAAGAAATACCAAGAAAAACTTCAGCAAGGCACATCATAATCAAATTGCTTAAAACCAGTGATAAAGAAAAAATCTTAAAAATAGTGTGTGACGAAAAGACACATTGTGTGCAAAACAATGAGAACAATGGGAGCAGATTACTCATCGGGAACAATGCAAGCCAGAAATAAGTGGAGCAAAATCTTTCAAGTACTAAACAAAGAGCCCCAGCAACTAGAATTTTATGCCCAGTGAAAATATTTTTTTAAAAGAAAGGTGAAATAAAAAAGAAAGCAAAAAAAAAAAAAAAGACACATGAAAATTAAAAGCAGCACAGCAGGACTACAAGAAGTATTAAAGGAAGTCATTCGGGCAGAAGGAAAATGCTCTTTTGGAAACCTGGATCTACACAAACGAAAAAAGATGGTAATGGTTTTTTACCATTTACCAGAAATGGTAAATATATTGGTAACTCTAAGGTTTTTCTTTTCTTATCATTTTTGATCTCTTTAAAGCATAACCAACAATTTAAAGCCAAAATAGTAACCAAGTATCATGTAGTTTATAATTTAAGTAGAAGTTGAATGTATAACAACAGTAGCACAAAGGGCAGGAAGAGGTTGATTCTTATCCTATATGTGAAGAGGTATAACACGACTTAAACTGTGATAAATTACAAATGTAAACTCTCAGCCCTACAACAACACTAGATAAACAAAACTGAGTTATAACAAATAAGCCAACAAAGGGACTACCATGGCATCATTTAAAAGAAGAAAGAAAGAAGGCAGGCAGGAAGGCAAGAAAAAAAGAAGGGAAAGAAAGAAAGAGAAAAAGAAAGAAAGAAAGAAAGGGAAAGAAGACAGAAAAAAAGAAGAAAGGGAGGACAAAGAACAGAGGACACAATTAAAAAACAAATAGTAGGATGATAGTTTAAACTCAACCATATAAAAAGTTACATTAAATGTAAAAGGGCTAAACAATCCAATTAAAAGGCAGAGATTGTCAGACTGAACTTAAAAAGCAAAACCCAACTATATGTTGCCTACATGAAACCCAGTGTAAATACAAAATTTGATTTTTACAAAAGGATGGAAAAGGGCCATGCTAGCACTAACCTCCACCCCCTCCAAACTGGAGTGGCTATATTAATATCAGGCAAAGTAGATTCCAGAGCAAAGAATGTTACCAAGGATGAAGAGAATAATTTCAAAATTATAAAGGGGTCATTTGTGAGGAGGGAATAACAATCTTAAATGTTTATCCTCCCACATATATAGCTTTGAGATACATGGAGTGAAAACCAATAGAACTGAGAGGAGAAATAGACAAATGTACAATTAGTCACAGATTTGAACATGCCCTCTCAATAATTGCTGAAACAGGTAGAACAAAAATCACTGAGAACATAGAAGATTTGAAAACTATCACCTAAGTTGACCTAATGGACATTTCTAGAATACTCCATCCAACAAGAGCAACATTATTTTTTTCAAGTGTACATGGAATATTTACCAAAACAATCATATTCTGGGTCATAAAACAAGTCTTAATAAATGTAAAAGGATTCATATCATATAAAGTATGTTCTCTGATCACAACAGAATTAAATTATAAGTCAATAACAGAAAGATATTTGGAAACTAAATAATACTCTTCTAAACAACCAGTGGGTCAAAGAAGAAATCAAAGGAGAAATTAGAAAGTATTTTGAGATGATTGAAAAAATAAAACACAACTTATCAAATATATAAAACACACATCATCAAAATGTGTGAGATGCCATCAAAGCAACGCTTAGGGGTAAATTTATAGGAGTAAATACCCATTTTATAAAAAGAAGAAGTGTCTCAAATCCATGTTCTGAGCTTCCATTGAGTCTTTGCCATGCCATCCCAATGCGTCCTACATGTGCTCTGTCCATTGCTTGGTGTTGGTGAGCCTGAGAGGTGGGGTGGCCTTGGATGGTGGTCTATTTATTACATTAGTTGTCAAAGATATACTAGATAGTGTAAGAAAAGACCTGATGGGGGTGGGAGAAGGGGATAAATCCAGGAGTTCAGAAAGAGCATTGTGAGGTCACTTTCCAAAGTCCCTCCCTTTCCATGATTTTCCAAGTACTTTCAAATTTCCAGGGCTTCCTTTTTCAGTCCTCTGGCCAGAAAGCTAGGACTTGAATTAATCCCCCCCTTTTTTATACTTCCATATCTACAGCCCAGGGGCAGAAGGCCAGAGGGAGAAAAAAGGAACAAGGCTTGACCACACTCAGCACCAGCAATGGGGAGATAAAATTCCACTTCTTCATATTTGGCTCTTGCAGGGACTCATTGCTGGAGCTTCTGCTGCTGCCTTAGGATGTCTTGGGTGTCGGGGAAGGAGTGTGAAAGGATGGGAAAACCCGGGGAAGTTTCATACTTGTCCTGAGGGTTAGGAATTCTATTTCTTACTTTATGAGCTAGAGGTAGAGGGCTTCTTGGAGAGCTCTCTGGGTCACAGTGGTCTCATTTTTGGGTTTCTGGATCCATTTTAAAAAATGATAAATTGATTTTTTCAGTTGTTCTTCAAATTCTGGCATTTTCCCTTTATCCTCCACTATGTGTTTCCTTTACAGAGTCCCATATAGCAGCTGCAGGCATTCTGTCCAGGTTTTACAGTTGCATTCAGTGGGAGAGACAGATGCTTACTCTATCTGACCTGGAACCAGGCCCAACGATCGATTTTTGCCAAAGCGTCGAGGCAATTCAATGAGGGAAGGATGATCTTTCAACAAATGAAGTTGTGACAATTGGATAACCATATGCAAGAAAATGAACCCTGACATTTACCCCAAAGCACATGCTAAAACCAAGTTAAAATAGGTCATAAATCTACATGTAGGGGCGCCTGGGTGGCACAGCGGTTAAGCGTCTGCCTTCGGCTCAGGGCGTGATCCCGGCGTTATGGGATCGAGCCCCACATCAGGCTCCTTGCTATGAGCCTGCTTCTTCCTCTCCCACTCCCCCTGCTTGTGTTCCCTCTCTCGCTGGCTGTCTCTGTCTCTGTCAAATAAATAAATAAAGTCTTTAAAAAAAAATCTACATGTAACAGCTAAAACTGTACAACTTCCAGAAGAAAGTGTAGTAGAAAACCGTGGATGGTGGATTTGGTGAAGATTTCTTAAATAGGACAAAGAAGCCACAAACTATAAAAGAAAAAGATCAAATTGTACTTCATCAAATAAAAAATTTTTGCTTTTCAAAGGACATTCGCACAAATAAAAAGGCAAGCCACAAACTGGGTAAATTTTTTTGTCAATGTCTAACCAAAAAGGATTTGTATTAGTTTCAGGGGTACAATGTAATGATTCAACAATTCTGTACATTTCTCAGCGCTCATAGAGGTAAGAGTACTTGCGTAATCCCCTTTACCTACTCCACCCATCCCCCACCCACCTCCCTTCTGGCAACCACTAGCTTGTTCTTTATAGTTAAAAATCTGTTTTTTTGGTTTGTCTTTTTGTTTGTTTGTTTGTTCATTTGTTTTGTTTCTTAAATTCCACATATGAGTGAAATCATATGGTATTTGTCTTTCTCTGACTGATTTACTTCATTTAGCATTCTACCCTCTAGGTCCAACCATGTTGCTGCAAATGGCAAGATCTCTTTCTTTTTTATGGTTAGATAATATCCATATGTATCACGTCTTCTTTATCCATTCATCTATTGATGGACACTTAGGCTGTTTCCATAACTTGGCTATTGTAAATAATGTGGCAATAAACATAGGGGGGCAGATATCTTTTCAAATTAGTGTTTTCGTTTTCTTTGGGTAAATACCCGGGAGTGGAATTACTGGATCATATGGTATTTCTATTTTTAGCTTTTTAGAAACTCCCATACTGTTTTCCACAGTGGCCATACCAATTTGCATTCCCACCAACAGTGCACAAGGGTTCCTTTTCCCGCATATCCTTGCCAACCCTTGTTTCTTGTGTCAACAAATTATTTTGTTTTTAATGGGCAAAAGATATGAATAGTCACTTCACTAAAGATATGCAGATGGCAAATAGTCACATAAACAATGCCCAACATCATTAATCATTGGGAAGTGCAAATTAAAACCACAAGGAGATACCACTATATACTCACTAGAATGGCCAAAATTAGAGACAGACCATACCAAGTGCTGGAGAGAATGCGGAACAACCAAAGTCTCATACTTTGCTTGGAGGAATGCAAAAACATTCAACCACTTTGGGGAACAGTTTGGCAGTTTCTCAAAAAGTTACACCACCGTATGACTCACACTGCTAGGTATTTAGGCAAGAGAGATGAAAGCATATGTCCAGACAGAACTATACACTAATGTTCATAGCAGCTTTATTTGTCATAGTCCCAATCTGGGAACAATCCAAATGTCCACCAGTGGGTGAATGCATACACAAATTGTTGTATAACTACGCAATGGAGTACTCCTTAGCAATAAAAAAGGAATGACCTTTTAATATATGGAACCACAAAGATGAATCTCAAGGTCATTTTGCCGAGCGCAAGAAGCAAGACAGAAAGGGTGCATCCTGTATGATTCCGTTTACATAAAATTCTAGGAAATGTGTAGTAAAAAGATCAATGGTTGCTGAGGGGTATAGTGGAGGGGGGACCAGGAAGGGATTCCAAAGAGGCAGCAGGAAACATTGAGGGAGTGGTGTGTTTTATGTTAATTAACATAAAATCTAAATCTGATGACAGATTCACAGTCTTACGCATATGTTAATATTCCATGAAATTGTACACTTAAAATATATGCAATTTATTGCATGTCAATTATACATCAATGAAGCTGGATTTTTTTTTAGTTGTCAGAAAAGAAACAGAAATAATGGATAAAAGGGCTGTGACCACATGAGTTATGAATTTCAAACATAACACTCTTCCCAGTAAGAGGAAAACAGTCCAAAGTAAAATGGGTTCCTGAGTAGAGAGCCAGCAAGATCAGATGTATGAATGCCTCTCCTGGGTTAGAAGTCTATGTGAGCTGTCTTGGTCAATCCCAGCCTCCCAGCTAGGGACTGTATTGTCCTCATTTTACAGATGAGGAAATGGAGTCACAGAGAGGTGAAGGAACTTGCCCAAAGTCACGCAGCTAGAAATGGGTCAAGCCCAGAATATGAACCCAAGCATCTGAGCTCCTAACCACAACTCTCCACTGGCTCCTTGTCCTTCTCTTGTTGCCCCTTATTCAGGGAGCTGAACACAACAGCATTCTCTTTCCGGACTTACATCCCGAATGAGATCTCTGTGGGCAGCTCCATGGTTCTTGCCCACAGCCTACAACTTAAGCTGCAGTGTACTTTCCTTCCTTCTCGTTCCTAGGACCCCCACTACCACTGCACCCCTTTGGAGCAGCTTAGAATTCCAGGACCTTCTAGAACCTTCCAGGCGTTTTCATGCCTCAGTACCTACACTCTTGTGAACCTGCTGCCTGACACATGCTGCCTGTTTTGGCAGCCAAGGCATCCCCTCATCTTGGAATCAGCTCATCTGTGACATCTTCCTGACCCAAGCCCCCTGCCACACTGTCCTCTGCTCCCCTGTGCCTCATTGAGACTCTGGGCCCAGCGACAGTTTGCAAGCAGGAGTGCCTGGCTATCAAGGATGCAGGGTTCTGGGAAAGACACCCAAACATCATAGCAAATAATGTGGAGCAGGGGGAGACTAATTGTGGTTTATCTTATAAATAAAAATGTAAATGTGACAGTTTATCTAATATTTAACACAATTCGATCTATTAAAATTGTAAACTGATTCCTGAGACTGGTCAAGACAGAGGAGAGTCGTCAGTCCTTCTGGAGACTCTGACAAGGTAAAGGACAGCATACGACGTAAACGGCATATTTTTTACCACACGTTAGAGGAATTCATCAGTGCTCCAAAGGGGCCTCTGCTGTGGTAGGTTCTTAAATCACTGTCCTTGGGAGCTCCGATGCTGTCTCAGTGTGGTGGATTTGCTCTTCGCCCCATGGTCTGGCATTTCATTCCTCCAGATCCTCGTTCGTCCCCAGCTTTGCTTGTGGCAGAAGAAATTCTTGAAAAGCACTGGGGCCCGAAGATGACCACCATCCCAGCCCCTGGAACCTGCAAGCACGTCACCTTCCATGGGAAGGGGCCCTCGCACATGGGATTAAAGTTAACGATCTTGGGAGGGGAGGTTAGCCTCGACCACGGGCCCAAGGGGATCACAAGGGTCCTTATAAAGGGAGACGGAAGAGCCAGACGTAGAAGGAGAAGATGTGAGGATGGGAGCAGAGGTCAGAGGGGACAGAAGACGCTGCACAGCTGTCCGTGAGGATTGGAAGGGGCCTTGAGCCAAGGGACACAGAATCCTCTGGAAGCTGGAAAAGGCAAGGAAGCTGGTTCTTCCGAGAGCCACCCGAACCCCAGTGTGATTGTGTATGGAGACAGAGCTTCTAGGAGGTAAATAAGGTAAAATGGGGTCATAACAGGTGGGCCCTAACCTGATAGGACTGGCCGCCTTCTCTCTGCCTCTCTCTGCCCCACGAGGACACAGCCAGAAGGCGGCTGCCTGTCTGTAAGCCAGGAGGAGGGTCTTGCAGGAATACAACCATGCTGACGTCTTTTTTAAAAAGATTTTATATACTTAGAGACAGAGAGAGAGAGAGAGAACACACAATCAGGGGGCAGGGACAGAGGAAGAGGGAGAGGCAGACTCCCATCGAGCAGGGAGTCCGATGCAGGACTGGATCCCAGCACCCTGGGATCATGACCCGAGCTGAAGGCAGATGCTTCACCCGCTGAGCCACCCAGGCTCCCCCTCCCCCATGCTGATATTTTGCTCTTGGACTTCCAGCCACAGAACTGTGAGAAAATAAATTTCTGTTCAATCAGCCTGTCTGTGGTATCGAGTCATGGTGGCCCGAGTTGACTAAGGGTCTCTGTCATCTCCTTCGCAACTGCAGTGGATACCGCGACAGGCCGCCGCGACCCTGCTCCTGTCGCCCCCATCACGCCCTCCACCCAGACCCCCAGCCCCTTGCTGACAACAACTACACCCCATCTTGCGCCCCCTCCCCTGGGGCAGGCCACCCTGACGGGCCATTGCCAGGGGTACAAGCCTGGCCTTTGTTCCGGACAATTCTGAAGGTCATCCCAGCAGAGCCGCCCGCGGATGAGAGGTCTCTTGAGGTTGCCTCACACCTCATTCAGTTCCTCTCTGCCTGGACTGCTCCCCTCACTCCCAGAAAGATAGTGTTGCCCTGATGGCTCCTCGGTCCCTTCGCTGCCTGCAAATCAGTGTCTCTGCGGCTATTTCCTGGGCACCTCACCGAACAAGCAAACGTTTCGATTGCATCGCTTGCTGCCAAGAGAGTCAGATGGCCTCGGGGGCTGACCTGACGTGAGCAGAGAGATGGGGGGCTGTGGTTTTAACCGAGCGAGCGCCAGAGTCGAGGAGGGAGAGTGGCTTGCTGGAGATGACATTGCACATGGCAGTGCACTGGAGTCTCTCCCTGGGACGAAGATCTTGCTTCCCCCTGCCACTCCGTACCTGCTGGGACTTGGATAATGAGCCCACGTGCAAAGAGGATTGCCTTGAACTTGTCTTTCTGTGTGGGCACATCTCCCTCAGCCCGGCCCAGCCCGGCCCAGCCCAGCGGCCTGCTGAACACCACCACGTGACCCAGCCAAAGCCACACGGGGCGTAAGGAACGCCCTGAGGAACCCTGCCCAGATCTCTGACCCCCAAGTCATCTCGTGCAATAAAACTTTGGGGTCCTGTGCTTCCCAGCGGTAGATGCCTGGAACCCTGATTCTCTCTATTTTCGGACTCGGAGAGGTGAAACCGTATTACATGACACAAGGGCCACTGCAGAAACTGGGGGGAGATCAGAAGGAAGAGAAAGAACTTTTGAGACCCTACAAAGTGCCAGGCCCCATGCCAAGCACTTCTCCCACTCTTATCTTGGGAGGCTTACATTCACCGGCACCCGTAGGAGTGCCTGTCCCCACTCCACAGAGGGGCAGGCGGAAGCCGGCCGAGCGGTAAGGTGACTTGCGCCGGAATTCGTGAAGGCGTTCACGCGCCTGTGTGCTCATTCATTCCCTCAGCCAAAGGGCCCGTAGTGTCTGCTGTAAGCCAGCTCCACGCCAGGTGCTAGGCAAGCAGTGGGGACAAAAGAGAGTCGAGTCTGAGCCAGGGAGCAGAGTGGCTGGGGCCGGGGGTGTGGGGGGGGCAGGCTTCAATAGGGTGGTCGAGCGGGCCCCTCTGAGAAGGGGAGGTTTGAGCCAGGAAGTCTGGGGCCGCCTCTTCCACAACTCTGAGGCCCACACTCTATAGCCTCGGCCCCAGGCAGGGCTGGGCAGGCCACGCGGCACCAAATAACGATGCCTCCGTGTCGCCCACGCTGGCACGCCAGCTGCGGATGCCATCCGGTGGCTCCGAGTTAATTGCTCCGGAGCACAAACGGCCATATAATTTGGATCAAAAGGCCCCTCTCAGGGAAGTCTTAATTGTGGCACTCCATGCTCCCCTGGGGCAAGCTGAGCCAGGAGCACTGCCTCTGGAGTCACAGGGTCATTGTTCTCCCCTCCCTTTTGCCGCTGCTGTGTAATTTGCTTAAACCTCTCCTGGCCTCAGTTTCTTTGCCTATAAAATGGGAGTGAAAACCGCGCCTTCATGACCTCATGGCACGGTAAGTGAGGAGCAAGTAAGGAAGTCGGTATGGAGAGAATTCCATGAATATGTCCCGAATCCCAAGTTCTAGCCACACAGACAATTTGGTGTGCTTAGAACTTACCCTGCATATCCATCCGTCCATCTGTCCATCCACCCAGCATTTCTGGTGCGCCCATTTTGTGCCAGGCATGGGTTCTGCACAGAGCTTGCTAGGATAGAGTCACACTGGTCTCTAAGAGCTGACTTTCTAGACAGGAGACAAGCAAGGCAACAAAGAAGAGTAAGTAGAGAGCCCAGCCCTGTGGGGGAAGGGATTTGGGGGCTGGGCTCTGAAGCTTGAGCAGGAGTCTGCCCCTGGAAGAAGTGCGGGAGAACATTCCAGTGAAGGAAACTCAGGAGCAGAGAAGCAAGCATGCTGCTGTGGGTGCAGCTGGGGGGAGGTAGCCAGAGGGGTGGGCAACGGTGCATGCCTGAGGAGGCTGGGAATGCAGTGTCTGTGGTAACAGGACCCCTGCAGCCTGGCAGGAGAGTCTGGACTTGTTCCCTGGGCAACTGGGAGCCATGGAGGGATTCCTCAACAGGGGAGAGATACTGTGAGCTTGATTCTGGAGGAAGGGATCCCTAGTAGCTGTGTGGAGGATGAAATGGTGAAGGGGGGGCATACCTATCTGTGGGAGGCAGTTGCAATGGTTTAAACCACTCGTTCATACTCATTGGAGCCCTACCGTAAGCTTGTCTTGGGTAGGTGCTGGGGGTCCATCCGATGGCGCTCATGTGCCCGCAGAAGACAAGGACATGAAAGCATAAGGAATGTGGGATGCTGATCAGAGCCACGGAGAAAACCACGGCAGACGTGGACAGGTTGATGTGGTGGTCGGTTGGCCCCAGCAACCCCGCTCACGCCCTGGCGACCCCTTCAGAGCCACAGGGGCTGGCAAGCTAAAAACTACATTTCCCAGATTTCCTTGCAGCTAGGACAGCAGATACAGTTGTGGGAGCAGAAGGCTGACCCAGGCAGGGCACTCTCTCTACCACTCTGGGCAGCTCTTTGCTGGTCAGGGACCAAGGCCAGGGGCAGTATCCTTGCTCTGCATTCCAGGATCCAGCACTGTGCCGGGTGCACCAAGCTGGGGGGATTGAACCATCAACACATCAGCCCGACCGTGAGCTATGTGTCTGCAGAGACTTAGTTATCCGAGGCCCATGGACCAGCACGGAGGGCCCTACCCTTCTCCTCTGGCAAAGAGAACGTCAGGGGCCATGTGGCCAAGGCCAGCCGGGGCTGTTACCCAGAGTTGTGGGAGCTGCGGGGAAGCAGAGTGAGGAAGGGACAGCTGAGTAGGCCTGTGGAGGGGCCAGGTGGCCGGCGCTGTCACTGCGGTGCCTGGTCCACACTCCGCACTTTCCGGTGCGTGGAAGGCCCTGGTGTCTGGAAGGCCGGGGAATGTGCTGGCACCCGGTGCTGGGGCACGCAGTGGGTGTTTGCTGAGGCGAGTGCTGGGCGCCTCTCCCTGGGAACCACCCGGCCTCCGGTCACCACTTTCTAGCTGCAAGGTCTACAGGGAGTTTCTCAACCTTCTGTGCCTTGGTTTTCTCATCTCTGAAATGGGAACACCCCTCTTGGTGTTTGTCACAGGTCTGGTTCCCCAGGGAACACTCTGCCATTCGTGTGCCAGAGATGCTCGTGGGGAGAGAGAAGGGGTGGGGAGCAGGCTCAGGGGACAGCAGAGGCAGACTGGGCTCAGGAGGAGGGGCCTTCAGACAGAACCTTTCTCCTCCCTGGATGAGGGCTGCCCCTCCCTGCCTCCCCCTGTGAGCGAGACCCCCTCCGCTCTCCAGCTGAGGGCAAGTCTGGTGGGGGACTCCGGAGAGAGCCTCGGCCTCCCACACTCCCCCCTGTTGAGAACCAGTGTTTCCTCCTGAAGGGGGTCCGGCCCGCGAACCTTGTCGTCCGCTGTGGGCCTGCTGGGAGACCCCCGGAGCTGCGGCCGCTTCTCCCTGCCAGCGAAGCTGCAGCCCCCGCTTCATCTGTTGGCAGTTAGTTATTATACCCGCAGGGAGCTGCAGTCAGGGCAGGCCGCCCGAGCCAGGCTGACCCACCTAACAGGTGAAGGGGTGAGGGAGGTGAGGGAGACCATGGCCTGGGGCAGAAACAGCTCTGTTCCCATTCTGGAAAGTGCCTCAACCATGAGCCACAGACCTTCGGAGTGAACTCTGGACACCGCCGAGGAGAGAGCTGGGGGCTGGTGGCTACCTTGGATCTGTCCCGCTTTCCCAAATAAATAAACTGCGCACTGTGTAATTCCCCACTTAAAATAAACCCGATTTCCCCGTGGAACAGAAACTACAGCTTAGCATTTCTTGGCAGCCAACGGTTTCCAGAATTTCACGCAGGTTAAAAATAAAAATGCAAAGCATTATGATAATCCCTTCTGTTCTTGCTGCACTTTCCAGTTTGCAAAGTATTTTCTGAGCCACGATTCACCACGGATCCCTGCCACCATCATGGGAGAATGCTTGTTTCCTTCCTAATGGTGGATAAGGAAACCGAGGCACGGAGGGGCAGAGTCCCCAGGACTGCCCAGGTCCACTCAGTCCCTGTGGGGCCTCCCTCTGCTCCGCAAGTTGTGTTAGGGACAAGGCACGGGGTTTAGGGAACGAGCCTCCGTGTGCGATGTCCCATTCATGTGTTAGGCGAGACTGGGAGGACATTAAAGCTCAAATCAGCAAAAAACCAAAGCTCCTTGAAGCAAAGAAGGTGGAATTGGCGTCCTCATCATTTGTGCCTACCCCCAGGGGACATTTTCCACTCTGCGTCTGATTTGGTGTTAGTAGGGATCGGCTCCAGCGGGAAAGAGGTGGTATTTTTGAAGCGTGGAGAGCTGAGATCGAGTAAGGGAGCGGTTCGCAGGATGGGGCCGTGTGTACGCAGGGATCAGCGGGCTCAGCCCCGGCTTCAGCCCCGGCTCCAGCCCTGCCTGGAGGCCACACTCCAAGAACCGGGAGCTTGAGACGTCACAGAGGAGAGAGAAAAAGGAACCTGTGAGCTCAGTGGGAAGGACTGGGGTCCTCTTTCCCCTGACCCGGGACCATGCGGCCAAGTCACAGGCTGGCGGACAGCTGGGCTCAGGCAACACGGTGCTGACCCATCGCAGGGGTTGCCGAAATTCAGGTCTCCGGAAATGGTGCCTTGAAGAAAAGCCTCTCCCACAGCAGAGAATGGGATCTGGGGTCTGTGGCCATCACCGGCACGTGTTCACAGCTGTGCCCCACGGGCACCAGAGGCCCCTGATCCAACCACACATCTCGCAGAGCTGTCAGCCTCAGGCTCACCATCTGTGCCACCACTTACCGGCTGTGTGGCCGTGGACCTGTTCCTCAACCTCTCTGAGCCCCAGGTTCTGAATGAATAGCAATGGACTCCGTGCCTGTGTTGTTAATCTTGAGTGAAAGTGAGGTATTCTTAAAGTGTTCTCATAAATCAGCTTCTGGGGAAGATGTGCCATAATGGGACCTCCTGGGGTGATGTCTTGGGGGAGCTCAGCTGCTCACGACAAACTAATAGAATTCCTATCTCCTCTTCCAGGAAGTCCTCCCTGACTGGTGGTACCCTCCAGCCGGTTAGGCATTCCTGGGCGCCCACATCCCCTCCACCCCGTCCCCCACCATGCCTCTATCACAGCACAAGTCAGCCCACATCTCCTGGGTCCTTTTGTTGGCCTTCCCTCGGGACTGGGAGCTCCTTGAAGGCAGTATCTTGTCTTTTTCTCCCTAGAGCTCCAGATCTAACACATTTCCTGGCACACAGGGCTGCTCCCTCCACGACGAGCTGTTGAATGAACAAAGGCATGAACGAGTGAATTTCATCATCCAGCAATGCGGTGAAGAAGAAGGAGTAGGCAGTGGAACCCCATCTTAGAGGAAGGCACCTAGAGGCCCCGAGAACGGAAGAAACTCATCCAAGGACACAGGCCAGTCACTAGTGGACTCTGGGCGAGAAAGTCTCAAGGGCTTTTGTAGGACAGCTAAATCCCCGTGCCATCCTGTTTCTAACTCACTGCTAAGAGCGCTGCTCCATGACCCTCGAGAATGCCTCCTGGCCGGTGAAGAGCTAACAGAGGCCCGGGGCCTACAGTGAGCCAGGGGAGCAAGAAAGGGCTCCTTCTCAGGAAAGAATGGTGCCCAAATCCCTCTTCACCTTATTTAATGCTCCACATTTTCTGAGAGGCCTAATTGAACATTCCTCCGTGGAACCCTCTAGGTGGGACAATTAACTGGCCTCTTAGCAGCGAGCAGCTCCCTAGGCAGGCCCCAGATTTATGTCTCGCGGGGAGGCAGCCTATTAGCTGTGGCCATAAATCTTGGCGCCCTGGCTGGCAAGGTGGATTTTAATAAAATCATAGGGGACAGAGCCAGGCTGGGGCGGCAGATTTCCGGGGGGAGAGCCAACACTTGCCGGTAATTAATCGGGACACCTTTGAGTGCTGGGGAAATGCCCAGGATTTTAATGAAAATCCAGGAGCTGGAAGCGGTGACCAGTTGGCAACCAAGCCAGGCTCCCTGCTGGGATGGGGATGTAAGGAATCGGGTGGGGGGGCCCAGGTCACCCCTGCCAAGGGATCTTGATGTTGGGGTGATAATGGGTGGACACTGGTATAATTCTGTTTAACTACGAAAATACTTTCGTACCAGTTGGTAAATTGTTTCTCCAGCCCCCTAAGGACATCCTACTTTCCAGGGACCCTGTCCAGGAATCCAGAAACAAGAGAATAAATGCCTGGCCCAACAAGGGGCTTCCCGATCCTGATGCAGATCTTCACTCCTTTCGGTCAGTGCTCGAGACCCTTCTTTCCCTCCACATGTTGGAGTGTCCCAGGGATCCATCCAGACGCCCTTTCCACCTCTCCCTTCTGTCCTCCCTGCGTTCTTTTATGAGTGTGGATCTGCAGCCCATGCCGCTCTTGAGCCCCAGGTCAGGCACCCATGGGCTCCCCAGCAGCATCTCTCCAGCACGTCTCAGACCCAACCGGCTCCCTTCCTCCCCACTCTTGCCTCTCCACCTTCATCTTAACAAAGAGCACAGCTTCACTCTGAGTGCACAGGCCCCAAACTCAGGAGTGTTCTTGACTTCTCATCCCTCAGTACGTCCTGCCAGATGTTCCTCCAAAGCCCCAGTCATCATCCTCACTGGGGCTGCCCTGGCCCCCGGCCCGCATCTTAGCCGGCTCGGAACCCCACACCAAAACACCGCTCACCAGGTTGCTTACACAACAGATGTACATTTCTCAAGGTTCTGGGGGCTGGAAAATCCAAGATCAAGGTGTCAGTCGGTTTGGATCCTGGTGAGGACACTTTTTGGTTTGTAGACAGACACCTTCCCACGGGTGGAGAGAGTGATCTCTGGTGTCTCTTCTTTTCTTCTAAGGACACCAAGCCCCAACCTCATGACTCATCCAAACTTACTCACCTGCCAAAGGTCCCAGCTCCTAATACCATCACATTGGGGGTTAGAGCTTCAACATATAAACTTTGAGGGGAACACAAACATTCAATCACGGCACCACCCTCGGCTTCTGCCTGGTGGACTTCCATCAATTCCTACCTTGTCTCCTCACTCCCGTTCTTGCCTGCCTGTCCCCTCCACACAGAGAGTTTTGAAACATTCAAATAAGGTCATGTCACTGCTCTGCCAGGACTGTGAAGGGTCTGGGATTTTAATCGCTTTGCGAGCTCATGAGTTAGCTGGCCACAGTGTCGTGGATGCTGGCAGAAGACACGAGACTCTTGGATCAGAAACAAAAAATAGCCTATTACCGACAGCATAATAGCCAGGATGTCATTTTCTCAAATTCCCTGGTTCCCACAGGGTGAAGAAAAGGGGCCAAGAAATTATGGCACAGACAGACGGGTGCATTACAGGAAAGGAACCCCAAGCTTAGGGAACCTGAATCTTTTATTATGCGCTGTAAGCACACCTGCCCAACCTCTGTCCTCAAGGGAGACATTTATCTCCGTCGTACTGGACAGCAAACAAATTGCCCCCTGCTTTGGGAGGCAGACCCTATCTTGATCTTCTGAGGGTTCACTCGACACACATCTTTGAAAAGATAGTGCGTAACAAAGGTAATCAGAGCTCCTGATTATAAGACGTGCAGAAATAGGACAGACCCCTAGAGAATGGAGTCTGAATTAGTGTTCTGTTGCTGGATGACAATATCACTACAAGTTTAGTGGCTTAAACCAACATATATTTATTATCTCATTATCTCAGACTTCTAACATCTGAGAATAGTTTAACTGGGTTCTCTGCTAGGCTGGAGATTTGGCCAGAAAAGAATCTGCTTACAAACCCATGCAGTTATTGGCAGAATTTCTTTCCTTATGGTTGTAGGATGGAGGGTTTCTGATTCTTGTTGGCTGTCGGCTGGATCTGCCCTCAGCTCCTAGACGTCGTTCGCAGGTCCCTGCCCCAACTTCGGCTTCCCCAGAAAGGACGCACACCTCATCAGAGCCAACAGTGGGAGGTGCTTAGCAAGACGGATGTTACGGTCTTATGTTAACTAATCACATACAGCAAAATCAGGTATACATCCCATCAGCTTTGCCATATTCCGTTGGTTAGAAAAGCAGGTCACACTCAGGAGGAGGGGAAGACACACGAGTGGGGATATCGGGAGGTGGGAATCATCAGGCTGTCTTGAGAGCCTACGGCTATAGTCTTCCAACATCCCCTGCTTAAAACCCAATAGCTTTAACGGGATGGATTTTATAGTACAGGAATTGTAACTCAATTAAAAAAATACAATGGCTCCCCGCTACTGAGGATGAAACCCAACCTCCCTCCCCTGCTTTGTCAGGCTTACAGGTATGTCCCCTGCCTGCACGGCTGACCTCACCCCCTCAGGCCCTCTTCCTCCCTCAGTCCAGCCACATGGCTTTCTGTTTCCCAAACACACCAGCATCTCTCCTGCCTCTGGGACTTCGCACATGGTGCTCCTTCTGCCGTAACACTGTTCCCCTCCCTTCCAGAGCTGACTCATTCACCATCTGCAGCAGTTCTGCTCTGGTTTAAGCCACCACTGGCTCCTGCTTGGTGGACTGCAGTCAATTCCTACTTTGTCTCCTTGATCCTCAAACCCAAGACAGCACACAGGTCACCACCCACGGAAGCCCCAGAACACACTGCAGTTATGGCGGCAATGGCACCAATGCTTCCTGGAGGCAGGGCTGCTTCAAGCACTCCTCGTTTCATCCTCGAAAGAACCTGATGACCATGTGCACTGCTGTCATCCCATGTTCCACCAAGGAAACTGAGGCACAGAGGTGAAGTGATTTGCTTGAGGCCACAGGGGTGGTTGGCTTTAAAGGCCGTGCTCCTCTCCCAGGATGCCTCCTCCCCCCAGCTTCCTACAGCCCTGGTCCACCTGCCGTCTGCCCCTGCCTAGACTCATGTTTCCGTGGGCCTGTTTGATGTCTTCCTCCCAAAGCCTGTACTCTGCTCAGAGTGGGACCGTGGCTCTCTCGCCCACCAGGGCCTGGCACACAGTAGGCGCTCCATAATGATGTGAACTTGAATCCACTTTGTTCTCGGAAGATAGTGGTTGGGAAACCATTTTGGGAAACATGTGGACCGTGTATGGGTTTGAGATTAGCCAAAGCTTCTCCTCCCTGGGAAGGGATCAGCTCCTGCCTCATGAAAGGATCCCCAGAATCCTACACTGGGACTCAGCATGTTCTCTTGTCACTCCTCACTGAGGGTGGGTGGTAGGGACACTCCCTGCTGCAGGTAAGAGCCTGGATTTGGCATCTGTCCCTGGCTGTCGTGCCTCCTGCTAATGGCATGAGATCTGTCCCCCGAGAGTCTCCATGGGTTCACCTGTAAGGCGGTGTGCGGTGCCCGTGCCCCGGATCCCGCCCCTGAGCAGGTGTGGACAGGACGCGGCTGCCCACGCCTCCTAGAGCAGCGTCCTGGCCTCACCCCAGTCATTGGATTTGATTCTATGAACCATCCCTTGAAGAGGGCACAGCTGTCCTCACTTTCTCTAAGGAAATGGAGACTCATCATTTTTCAGCTTTACCACTGACAAGCATCACACCCGACAAATGATATCTGCTTGTTCGACAGCTCTGTTTGTGACTATTCCTAGGAGATTGAAATCCCATAGAGAGTTCCTGCAGATTCCAAACTTCAGTCTCCAGAGGACAGGGAGACATCTCGATCATCTGGGGCCTCCTGCACCTGTATGTTGGGGGTGCCAGGCGAGTGGTGATTGGAAGCAAACCACTCCCTCCAGAGGAGAGCTTTTACTGAGGCCTCGCAGAAATTTCTCACAAGGACCCCTTGTTGGGCTTCTGGGTCAGTGAAGTGGACAGGCTGATAGGAAGAACTGGAGGGACTGCCTTCCCTTCCCTGCTAATAACCACTACCTTGCTTTCCCCATCTGCAAAAAAAGGGGCCAAGGTATCTACTTTCGGGTGCACTTGGGGGGATGCAGTGTTTGAAGAGTGAAAGATGCTTTGTCTGTCTGCCCCGGGGAGCCGAGGTGGGACACGAGAGAGGCTGGTCTGATCCCCACCCCACTGTGGACTCCCCCGCGTGGAAACAGAGGGGGTGGTCCAGCATCAGAACTCACAGCATGAAGATGGAGAGGGCCCTTTTACGGGTCTGTGCATGGCAGTCCTGGCAGGGCAGAAGTCATCCTTCGGGGGGGACACCCAGACGTCTCCAAGCCAAAGAACATCAGGAATTTGGGTGGGGATGACTGGTACTCGGGGACAACCATTTCAAAGAATTCCCAGTGCCTCAGCCCAGGGTCCTTTAAGACCTCAATCATGTGTGCAGGGTACTGAGAAGTCACCTAGAGTAGCTGGTGACTCTCATTTTTCCACACGAGGAAACTGAGGCCCAAACAGGGTGAGTGGTGGCCCAGCACCTTTAGTGCTATGCTTGGCACAAAGCCCATCTTCCCTGTGCCCCTAGTCTCCTTAAGTTCATCCTCTTGGATTCCAGACACACGCCCAGCTCCCAGACGTCACTGCAAGAGCGGGGCCTTGTCAACATCACCTGTTTCTCTTGCAACCCTGTCACTGCTCCCGGCACACCACAGGTGCTCGTGGGACAGCAGGTGCAAGCGGGCGGAGTGTGAAGGAGACCTAGCGTTACCTCCCATGCCACCACCTAAGAGCTGTGTGGCCTCAAGGGAGTGAGTTGACCTCTACAGGCTTCAGCTTCCTTGTCTGCAAAATGGGGACCACACCCCCAAGCAACGTGGCTGGATTACAGGAGGCAGTGTCACGACAGGGCTTAGCGAATGAACGGTGCATAGTAGGGGCTCCATTGCCGGCATCCTCCCAGTGCCCGACTTGGAATCTGGTCACGAAACACACCAGCCCCACCGCTGCTTCTCTCCACCCCAGCATCGGGCCTTCGGTGATGACCTCATGGCTCTGTACCTGCCAGCCCAGCTGCAGATCATCACTTTCTTTCCTCTGAAGCGGCAGCTGGGCTGACGACCGCCAGGCCTTCTCACGCTGGGACTTCTGCCTGCAGGGCCTTCCCCACTCTCCAACCAGCGGAGACTCTTCAGTCTCCAGCAGGGCCTCCACTGGGAAACCCGACGTCCACTGGTGGATCTGGTCACTGCCACGGGCGGGTCTGACCACTGCCTCACTCGCTCCCGCCGACCTGCGAATCTGTGTGTCTCTGCGTGTGTCAGCCTGGCCCACGTGTGCTCGACCGCTGTGTCTCCAGGACTCGGCACAGGCGGGGCACGCCCGTGCACCTTGGGCAGACTTTCGCGCCGATCTCAAGGAGACAGAGACTCACCCCGGAGTGGAGGTTTGATGTGTCCCCATGATCAGATCATTTCAGTCAAAGGCAGTGATGCCTCCCTGGCTCCCAGTCAGCCCACTTGGCTCTCCTCTGGTATCTCTCCCCTCCTCAAACCCCACGGAAACCCCCACCCACCCACCACGAGGAGTCAGGCCCTGAACCAGCCGCCGGGCCGCCTAAGAGTAAAGCAGCGTAATTATATCTTAATAATTGTTTTGCAGCATAGGATTTATAATTACTAAATGTGTGGTAACTGCTCCTTAAATGCCCATGCTCTTTAAAAAACCTAATTTATAATTTAAAAAGCTGACACTTCTCCGAGTGCTTTATTTTATCTTGTCGGGAGTAATGGAAGAGTAAGTTATTGAAAACCTTTATTTTTCATTAGCCTTAAATTCAACGACAATTAATGTGCCCAATTTGATTATAAACTGCACAAATTAAACAATAAAGAGCTGTCTAATGAGAAATTAATTATGAGGAAGGGAAGGGGAGCCGGGCTGGATAAAAGCAATAACTTATGGCCCGTGGCAGGATGTGTCAGGTTTTAAAGGAGATGAAGGGCCCTTTCCTCAATGTGTGTCTTTGCTGATAGGACCCATCACAGATCAGTTGATCCAGAAACCATAACAGGCTAGTAATTGAAACTGCCAAAATCAATAGTGCTGACAGCCTTAATTAAATTAAATATGGCTGTGATGGGCTCCCAGCGCCCGGCGGCGGCGGGCCACTTGACCCTCTGGCTGAGCACGCCTGATCGAGTGAGGCCGTGGTGTGATGGATCTGACCCCAGGGGACAGTTGGGGACCGGGCTCCCGCAGAAACGGGCTCCAAGAGGAAGGGGGCCGGCGCCCCGCCCCCTGCTGCCGACTGGGCCTGGTGGGGCCAGGATGCTTTCCTCCTGGAGGGCTGGCAGCTTCTGTGGGAAGTCGGGAGGTCTGTGTCCTGTGGCATCTAATTTGGGGGGTGGGGTGGGCAGAGAAGCCTCTCAAGTTGGAGGAGATGGAAATTAAAGGCGCTGATGAATCCTTCCGCGACAAAATGGGGCTGTTTACCACCCCTTCCGTGAGAGGCACTTCATTGGCTTGTCACGGACATCAAGAGAAACGAGACAGGCCTGAGTTTAAATCCCAGGTCTGCACTTAGGACTCCAGGGACCTTCCACAGGTTCCTTAACCTTGCCAAGCCTCACTCTCCTCTTCTGTGAAATGGGCACATGTGCCCAGAGAGTGGTAAGAGATGGTGCCTAAAACGCACAGCGTCGGATGGGGAGTCAGCCATCCCGTTCTGCAACGAGCACGTGAAAGCCCAGAGAGGTGACATAGTCATTCAGATCACGATGACTCGGAATCAGAACCTTGATCCTGACCCGGCGTCCTTTCTTCATCACTGTGAACAAAGCAGCTATAGGGTTTGGCAAGCGCTTTTCTTCCCCATGCAGAATCCTAACCTATGAGAAAGGCATGAGGTTGTCAGCTCCATTTTACAGATGAGAAAACCGAGGTTCAAGTGGGTTAAGGAACTTACCCAAGGTCATACAGTCAGCGAGTGCTGGAACAAGGACTAGCACCTTGTAAATCCAGGGACAACAGGGCCCAAAGATGGAAACCAAGGATGGATGGAGGAACCCTAAATCCTTGGCTGGGAGGCCCTGGTGACACCCAGCACTACCAAGCTCCTAGAATCTGGAATCTTCCCTCTTACCCCAGAGCCCTGATCAAGGAATTCAAAGCCAATAGCAACTAAGTTTTGTTTTCGTAGTTGCTCTTATCATTCCTTTTTGCAAAAACATCATTGAGTTAATGATAATGAAAAACCCTGGCAAGATCTAGGTCACACACTCCCCTCCTGTCACTACTGCAGATTTGGGATTTAATACGGGTCCTTTGATACCCCACAGCAAGGCCCCGCAGCACAGGGTAGCAGAGAGAACTCTGGATTTTTAATTGAAAGCCTTGGGTGAATTCCTATCCATCAGCTGTGTGACCTTGAGTATGTGACTCAACCTCTCTGTTTCTCTCCTCCGCATCTGCCCATGGGAACAAGAGTGGGTGCTCTGCCTTCCTCTCGGAGCTATTGCATCATGGAAGCCGCAATGCCCAAGGAAGTGCTCCATGAACCAGACCGTCTGGCACCCACGGGATCTCCCGGGTTCATTCTCAGACCGTGATCTTCCACTTGCCTCAGCTGACAGTGGACGGAAGGAAAAAAAATACATGATCGCTTTCTGAGATATTGTTATTTCCTTACCCCAAAAAATCAACGACTACAAAAAAAAAAATCCTGGCCTCACAAACCTTGGTTTTCACCATAGGAAGCTGAACAAATAAATATCTTCACAGTTTGCTCGGCTGTCGGCTGGCTTGAGCTGACTTCTGAAACGACGTGAAATCGGCGGCTCGGGTAACCCAGTGTTTATGTCAGCGCTAACAAACTGTCCCTTCATTACTGGCCTGCCAGAGATCAGAGGCCCAGATTATTGAAGGAGACGCCTTTGAGATGCCCACGCGGTTGCCGTGACAACTCCCAGAGGGCGGGAGGAGGGGGAGGGCCGCCGGCTGGCTGTTGGCGGGACAGGCTCCAGGCTCTCCAGCCCAGAGTGGGGGTGATCCAGCCCAGAGTGGGGGTGATCCTGCCCCCGGGCTGCTTGGCAGGGGGCTCTCTGCACCGTCAGCACCTCGGCAGCCCGGCTCTGGCCATGGAGGCCTTGGTGAAGGTGGAATCTTGGAGAGCCGCTGGGAAGCCAACAGGCCGTGCGGGTCAATGCCACTTTTCTTAAGGCCAATGAAAGAGCAATGGGGGTAAACATCCCCAACAATGACGGCCACTATTTACCCTTCACTGCTGCTCACTGCTGCGGTTCCCCCACGGAGTGGAGAGCTTGGGTTTTGCTTCCGAGCCATCTGTGCTGAATCCCAGTCCAGCTGTGTGACCTTGAGCAAAGTCACTCAACCTCTCTGAGCCTCAGATCTAACAGCTTCTGCCTCTGGGTTTGCTGTGAAGGTCGTGGGCAGCCCTGTCCCAAGGACCGCACAGAGGTCAAGCTTGTGGGCTCTGGGGCCACGCCATCCGGGTCTGGACTCTCCACTACTCTCTAGCTGCGTGATCTTGGGCAAGTCACCTAGCCTCCGGAGACTCCGTTTCCTCGTCGGAACAAAAGAGAATACAGCTTCCAACACAAATGAACTGATATATGTAAAGCACTGATGTAGTCGATAAGTATGTGCTATTATTATTTTTAAAGGTTTATTTATTTGGGAGAGAGACAGAGGGAGCACGAGCAGGGGGAGAGGCAGAGAGACAGGCTCCCCGCTGAGCAGGGGGCCCGATGCAGGACTCGATCCCAAGACCCTGGGATCATGACCTGAGCGGAAGGCAGACGCTTCACTGACTGGGCCACCCAGGCGCCCCTATAACATTTATTACTACTCAGTACCAGAACCATCAGACGAGGAAGGTCCCGACGTCCCCAGTCTACACTCCGAGAGGCACCAGGGCTTCCAGGGCCGGGCTGCCTCCTCTCCTCCGAGGGAGACCGCAGCGTCTCGTTGCTGCAATTGACGTCACAGCACGTCTGCGTGCAAAGCCGGTGCGCATTCCACTGTGAACCACGGTGGCTGCAACAGGGAATAATTTCATCTCACACACACACACACACACACACACACACACACACACACACACACACAGCCATATATCATGAATTGCTGGTGAAATTATGGGTCCACTGGGAAAAAATTGCAACAGGGGGAAAAAACGCTCACTGACTCAGAGCCCTTCCGTTCCTGACTCAGGTAGCGCACCCCTCCCCCCCAACTACAGGCTGCCCGCGCCCTGCAGCTTCTCCGGGGCTCCAGGAGGAAGGGAGGGAATGAAATTTGCTCCCCTGGCCTGGAGCTGTATCAACTCCAGTAAAGAAATGCAGGGAGGCGGTTCACTTGATGAGGTGGGGGGTTCTTAACTGAGCTTGGCTGCAGAATTCATCCGAAAAACTCTCCGCTAACCCATTCATTCATTCATTTATTCATCTGGCCTGGTGTTACTGGGCCTCCTACCCCACGTCCCATGGTGCCAGCACTGGGGATGCAGGTTGATAAAACGTGGTTTCTTCCCTTGAGGAATATGGACCGCCAGGTGTGAAAAGGAGCCTGATCGAAACCCCAATGAGATATCAGCCCCCCACGACCCCCCCAGTCAGGGTGGCCACTATCAAAAAGAAAACAAAGCAAGGAACCCAGTGCTGGTGAGGGCACGAGAGTTGGAACCCTTGTACATTGCGGCTGGAAGAAAAAGCAGCAGCGAAAGAAAACCTAAACACAGAATTGTCACAGGACCTGGCAATTCCACCCAAAGAATTGCAGACATATTTGCACACCCATGTTCACAGCTGCTCACAGCAGCCAAAAGCTGGAAACCACCCCAAATGTTCATCAGCAGATGCACAGATAAGTAACTGTGGTCTATCTATCAGCTCTGAAAAGGAAGGACGTTCTGACACCTGCTCAGCTCTGAAAAGGAAGGACGTTCTGACATCTGCTACCACGTGGATGAACCTGGAGGACGTTATGCTCAGTGACATGAGCCAGTCAGAGAAGGACAAATACCATGTGGTTCCACTTACATGAGCTCCTAGAGCGGTCGGGTTCATGGACGGAAAGGAGATGGAGGGCGACGGGGCTGGAGGAAGGGACACTGGAAGTGAGTGTTTCATGGGGACAGAGAATCAGCTTGGGAAGATGAGAAAGTTCTGGAGCTGGAGGGTGGCGATGGTTGCACCGTGCTGTGAATGTACTTCGTGCCACTGAGCTGGACACTTAACAATGGGTCAGATGGTAAAACTTGTGTTTAATTTTATCACAATAAAAAAAAAGAATCTGGACAAGAAAGAAAAGATGGTGGATGGAAGGGCTAATTCTAAACGTCAGGGCCTAGGCATAGACCAACGCATCAGGCAATCTCAGTCTAGGAAGTGCCTGTGGTGTCCCAAAGCAGGACGGCCAGGGCAGCGAGCGGATGGGAAAGCCACTGCCCCTCAGAAAACACCTCTCACTGCACCGTGCTTCTGCGGCACGTCGCCTGGCATCTTGTTCAAGTGCTGTTTGGATTGGGTAAGGCTAGGCCCTGATTTCTGGCCTGCGTTTCCAACCAGCTCCCAGATGACGCCGAGGTGTCATGTCGCTCCATGGGGGGCACCGTGCATGGTGAGGGTTCAGAGAGGACCACGGCATGCCTGTCTCGCCTCATTCAGAGGGGCCCTGCGGGCGGGAAGGCGGACGGAAGCTTGGGGGGCGGGCAGCTGAACCACTGCTTCTTTGCATAGTCCTCAGGGTTCTCCAGGGCACGGGGGAGAGAGAGGGACTGAGGGAGAGAGAGAGTGGGGAGAGATGTTAAGGAATTGGTTCACGCGGTCGTAA
The DNA here is from genome assembly GCF_002007445.2 of Ailuropoda melanoleuca. Classification (NCBI taxonomy): domain Eukaryota; kingdom Metazoa; phylum Chordata; class Mammalia; order Carnivora; family Ursidae; genus Ailuropoda; species Ailuropoda melanoleuca. Next base: position 104,658,569 of record NC_048228.1, read on the forward strand.
GCACTGGCAAATCAGAAATCTGTAAGGCAGGCCAGCAAGCAGAAAGAGTGGATGTCGCAATCTCGAGGCCAAAATCGGCAGCCTGGAAACTCAGGCAGGGTTTCCATGACGCAGTCTTGAGGAGAATTCCTCCTTCTTTGAGAAACTTCTGTCTTTGCTCTTAAGGCCTTCAGGTGATTGGGTACGGCCCACCCACGTGACAGAGGCTCATCTGCTTTACTCAAAGTCTACGGATTTAAATGTGCATCGCATCTAAAAAAATAACTGTCCAGGCCACATCTAGACTAGTGTTCGATCCAACAAGTGGGCCCCGTACCCTAGCCAAGTTGAGGCATGACATTAACCACCATGCAGCTCGCTGGCCAGCAGCTGAGCTACTCTGGACCACAGCACCCGCCGTCAGTCAGCCGGAGATAACCAAGCTCATAGCACGCGGTGATGGGGAGGCCTCAAATCAGAACGTGCTGAGCACAACGCTTGGCCCACCAGAAGTAAGAAACAAACGTCTGATCCTCCCAGCCTCCTCCCAGGGCACTCTGAGCTCAGGAGCCAGGAGCCAGGTCTCCTGTGTGACCCCAAGCACTTATGCTCCCCTCGGGAGCCCCAGAAGGTGTGGATGGCAAGAGCCAGGCCCAGGCTGACAGAGGCGAGGGCGGCAGCTACATCAGCTTCCGGAGACGGAGCCTCTGTAGGAGGGAGAAACGCAGTCCCGGACACCAGGAGAGAGAGCTGCCTCTGCTGTGGCCGCCTTTCCCCGCCTTACCTGCTGCTGGGGAATGAATCTGTAGGTGCTGGAGAGCTGCAGACGTATCAGTGAGGAGGAGGCCAGAGGCCCCGGAATTCACACAGCCCTGCAGAGAGCAGATCTGAGGTCCCTCTCCGCACGATTCCACAGGGGGCTCCTGCTGCGAGGCACAGCGGCCTGTGTGCTGTGGGAAAGGGATGTGTGTTTATTGATTTTGCAATTTGGGTCCAAGGCTCTCTGCGTGGCCTATCAGGGCCTCCAGATCTGGCCTCCATCTCTGAGCCTTCCCGCCCATGCTGGCCAGCAGCCTCCCCATCTTGGATGACACTGTCAGTCCCGCTGAACTGTTCACAGTTTGAACTGCATCAAATGGTGCCCCCCCCAAATTCACGTTCACCTGGAACCTGCACTGTGGCCTTCTTTGGGAACCAGGTCCTCGCGGGTGTGATTCAGCGGAGGCCATGGTCATGGGCCGTGTCCGAATCCAGCATGGCGGGTGTCCACGTGAGAACAGGAGACACACAGAGGCCCACAGAGACGGCCCTGTGAAGACAGGCAGAGACCAGAGCCACGTCTACAAGCCAAGGGGCGCTGGGAACCATCCAGAGGCTGGAAGAGGTGAGGAGGGACTACTTCCTAGAGTCTTCAGAAAGCGTGATTTTGAGGACTTCGGTCTTGATTTTGGACTTCCGGTCCCCAGAAGAGTGAGAAACAATTTCTGTTGTTTGGAGCCCACACTGCCCCCCACCCCCGGCCCATCTGTGGTTATCACAGCATCGCCAGGAAAACGATACATGGTTCAGCAGCAGCTCGCGGTCACCCTGTCACAAGCAGAGCCCCCCAGACCGCCCGATTCCAGTCCTCAGGAAGGCCTTGCCCTCTGGGGAGCCCCTGTGAGCCCCCGCCCGAGTGCCCTCTTCCCCAGTGCCAACCGCATCCCTTGTCCCAGCCTGGGCCTGCCTGCCGCCCCCAGACGATAGTGCCCTTGGCTCTCAGCACGCAAGAGGGGCCCCGTAGATGAGTGTGGCCCCTTCCCCCGTGACCCAGCGCCTGGAGGGCAGACCTCAGCCCCCCACCTCTCCAGCGCCTGAGCTCGGCTCTGAGGCCGTGACAGTGTTTATTTCCGGCATGGCTGACCTGGAGGTGTAAACACATACCTGGTGGAGACACAGCCTTCCTATCTTGGACTTCAAAACAAACTCATCTCTGTAATTGATAGTCTCTGCACACCACAGGCCCTTAGTAAACCTGGCAGGACCTCTGAAGGGCAGGGAAGGGCGCCCAAGGGCATGGACAAGAGGCTCCTGAATTCTCTGGGCAGATTTCTCTCACCCCCCAACCCCTAGTGAGGAGAACAGCTCTTCCTCCTCCTCCCCCTCCCTCCATCTCTCCTCCTTCTCCCTCTCCCCCTCCTTCCCCTGCCTCCTCCTTCTCACCCTCCATCCTTCTCTTTCCCCTCCCTCTCCTCCTCTCCCTTTTTCCTCCTGTCCCCTGCTCCTCTCCTCCCTCCTGCCTCCTTACTTCTTCTCCTCCCGGTCCTCCTCCCCTCCCTCACTCTCCTTCCTTTTCTTCTCCCCCTCCTCTCACTTCCTCATCCTTCTCTTCTTCCCTCCTTCTTCTCCTCTTCCTTCTGTCTCCTCCTCCTCTCCTCTCTCCGTCTCCTTTCTCCTCCTCCCCTCTCCCCTCCTCTTCCCTCCTCCAGCCTTTCCTGGCTTTGAAGAGACCACTGTCACCCACAGTCACTGCTCCCAGGAGCTTGGCAGGCGTTCTCAACACGCTCCACTCCCTCGCCACCTACATTTTCCTATTTTCTGGAGTCTGCCACACCCACCCCCATCCCCACAGCCCTCCCTGTGTTAGGAAACAGCTTCAAACCTGCTCGGGCTTCCTCCCTCTTAGAGCCGTGCTCTTCACTCAGCCACAGGTGTCTCTGCCTAGCGCCTCCCCCTGCCCAAGCCCTTCCAGGGCTCCCCGTTGCCTCTGGGTTGAAGCTATAGATGCTCAGTCCCACCCCAAACCCTTGAGCTGTGGCCGGGTACCTCCTTACTCACCGCCCAGGGCCACAGGTGTCTCTGCCTAGCGCCTCCCCCTGCCCAAGCCCTTCCAGGGGCTCCCCGTTGCCTCTGGGTTGAAGCTATAGATGCTCAGTCCCACCTACCAAACCCTTGAGCTGTGGCCGGGTACCTCCTTACTCACCGCCCAGGGCTGCCCTCCTGGCCTGCGCTCCGCTCCAACCAGAATGAGTCACACAGCACACAACAAAGGGCAAACCCCAGGCCTTTGAAAACGCTGTCCCCTCTTCCCCAGGGTTTCTGTCCTGCTCACCCTTCCAGGCCCCGATCAGATGTCTGCTCTCTTTTAAGTCCATCTGACCTCAGAGTCACGTACCCACCTGCGGCCTTCCCAGCTCCCTTTGCGGCAGTCGGATGACAGGGCCTAGAACTTGCTGGTGGAGGGCTCCTGTGGGGCAGCCCCCCCACTCAGCCGCGGCTGGGGCAGTTTCTCCCCTGCAGGCAGCCGAGTGGGCACCCACACCGTCGTGACAGTGTGAAGCAGTTGGCCCCGAGAGCCTGGCCTGTCCCTGGCACACTGTGGACCTTTTTTCCCCTCCTCAAGGATGAAGAGAAAATGTCTGACTTATCTTTGCATCCCTAGAAGCTAGTCTGAGTCTGGACCAGACCATGTCAATAAATGTTAACTGGATAAAGGAGAGAAATCATCAGGCGTGTAAGGGGCAGACAACTGAGGAAAGAGAGGAAGCAGGGAGGCTGGAAGCAGGAAAAGACACACGCAACACACGCTCATCTTGGGGCACGCTCCCAGGGCATGCACTGCAGTACCCATTTCATAGATGTGGAGCCTGAGGCCAGAGGAGTCCAAGCGAATCACCCTAAAACTACCCACATGTGTGGCCCTGTGACTACATCTGTCTTAGTCTTTGAACGATTTATGGTCACTTTCACGAGCCTTTGTCAAACCTCCTATCCGTTCTCCCATCCCTGCCCCAGTTTTCCAAAGCTGCTTCCAACTTACAAAGACGTCTGATTTTTGTTCTTTATGAAAGGAGTGTGTGCTAGTTTTTAAAGAATTAAGAAACTAAAGAAACATACGTATTTTAAAAAAAGACTTATTTTAGAGAGAAAATGTGCAAGTGGGTGGGTGGGGGCAAGCAGGGGGGGGAGCAGATTCCCCGCTGAGGGTGCAACCATGGAGGGGCCCGATCCCAGGGTCCTGAAATCACGACCTGAGCCAAAACCAAGAGTCCGACACTTAACCGTCTGAGATACCCAGGTGCCCCAGACACCTGAAAAGTACTTAAAGCAACAAATATAATTTCCCTGAATCTCATCACCCCAGGACAACCTCTGTTAAAATTGTAATATTTTCTAGAGATGCCTGGATGGCTCGGTCAGTGAAGCGTCTGCCTTCGGCTCAGGTCATGATCCCAGAATCCTGGGATCCAGTGAGTGGAGTCGGGCTCCCTGCTCAGCGGGGAGTCTGCTTCTCCCTCTCCCTCTGCCCCTCTTGGCTCAGGTGCACATGCTGTCCTCTCAAATAAATAAATTTTTTTAAAAAAATTGTTATATTTTCTAGCCTTTTCTCTGTGTTTGTTGCCTCAGTGGTTAGCAGATTTCCATACCAGTTTAAATCCTGCTTTTTTCACGTAATACTACATTATAAGCATGTCTCCACATCATTAGAAACTCTTCAGAAGCATAGCTGTTAACTTTCTTGTTAGGCACGCACCAAGCGCCAGGTCCCGTTGTAGGTGTGGGTCGACATTCATCATTTACTGTGAGGATGCACCGTTATTATTTAGTCTTCTCCTGTGGTTAGGCATTTAAGCGGGTTTGGCTTTTCACTATGGTAAGAGTTCCACAATAAACTTTTATGAGCATAATTTTTTATCCATGCTTGGATAAGCAATTAGGTTTGAAAAGTTAACCATCGCAATAGACTGAATTGTGCCCCCCCACCACATTCCTACAGCTCTTCTTTGACTTGCAATGGGGTTACATCCTGTGAAGTCGAAAATGCGAAAATGCGCGTTGACTCTGCCTGAGGCGCTAAGGCTAGCCGACCTTAAATGCTCTCAGAATACTTGCATTAGCCTGTAGTTGGGCAAAACCATCTAACACAAGCCCACTTTATAAAAAAGTGTTGAATAGCTCATGTAATTTGTTGAATAGTGTCCTGAAAGTGACAAACAGGATGCTTATATCAGTTGTTTACCCTTGTGGTTGTGGGGCTGCCTGGGAGCTGCGCTCATCGACCCCGCAGAGCATCACGAGAGAGGATGGTACCACGTGCCACTAGCCCAGGAAAAAGATCAAAATTCAAAATTTGAAGAGCAGGTGTTACTGAATGCATATCACTCACGTTCACCATCGTAGAGTCGAAAAATCGGAAGTGGAACCATTGTAAGTCAGGGACTGTGTCTGCTCAAGCCCGAACCACCCAAGTGACTGTGTTTGGAGACAGGGCTTCCGGGAGGCCATTCAGATTAAACGAGATCATAGGGAGGGGGTTCTCATCCGCAAGGATTGGTGGCCTGGAGAGAAGAGGAAGAGAGAGATCTCCTTCTGTTTCCATGCACACTCATGGAGGAAAGCCCACGTGAGCCCACTGCGAGAGCACACACGTGAGCCCACAGCAAGAAGGCGGCCGTGGGCAAGCCAGGAAGAGACCCTCACCAGAACCCGGCCATGCTGGAACCATGAGCTCACACCTCCAGCTTCCAGAACGATGAGAGAGTAAAGTTTGGTCGCTAAGCCCCCCACCCCTCCCCGATCTGTGGTGTTCGGTTACGGAGCCCTGATGCAAGACGGATTTCACGTGCATGGTCTTGGTGGTGGCGAAGACTTTATGGCTGTTTGCATTTGTAAAACTTAATACATTGTACACCTTAAACATATCTATATTTTATTGTAGTCAATTATGCCTTGAAAAAAGTTTTTTAAGGTAAATATCAGTGTTTAGATGGAACTGATTGAACTGCACCATATTTCATCCTCGTTAAGTCCTTCGTTTTGGGGAGATTCTTGCAGGATTTCCACAACACCCTCTTCAACCACATCAGTAACGTTTACTGGTTGGTCATTCATCTCGTCCCAGTATGCGAGACCAAGCTCCCCAGGGGCTCCGTCGCTGCCTGGGTTGATCCCTGGGTAAGTCCTGTCTTTCTATGGGTCAGTTTCCTCATCTGGAAAGTGGCGATGTTGACACGCTCCTCTGAAGTCACTGAGAACTGAGATCGCGAGCCCCAAGAGTTTGGTGCGAGGACGTGCTTCACACTGTGTTTTTGGCATGATTGCCGTGAGAAAATCACAAGCGCTCTTGTCAGATGCCGAATTATATTCAGGCAGACCAAGCCCTCCACCTTCTCAGAGCTCACCATCAATCAGTCTCCTCAGTGAAAACGGGGACCCGCTTTCTTAGAGCGATTGCACCACGTCACCCAGGAGGCTTGTTTAAAATGCAGATTTCTGGCTCCGGGCCAGGTGTAGGGAATGAGACCCTCTAGGATCGGACCCTGGCGTGGGCATTGTCACATGTCCTGGAGCGATTCAGACAACTACCTCCCCGGCACATTGATCATGTTAATAAGACTCTCATCAGCTCCTGCTTATACGCATTTACCCAGCTCCAGGCACAGCGCTGAGGACACAGGGTAGATGGCCTCAAACCACCTGTGGCACCTCCACGTGCGATGGGTCCCGTCGTGGCCCCATTTGACAGAAGAGGACAGCGAGGCTCAGACAAGTTGCACTGGCTCAGAGGCACGCTGCTGAGCTGGGTTTCCAATCTGGGTCCGTCTTACTATGAAAGGCCGCGTCGCCACTAACTGCGCCCTCGTGCATCCACCTGTTCAACAGAAGCACTCACTAAGCGCAGGCTAGGCGCCAGAACCCAACCGTGTGCAAAACAGGCAAGGTTCTCCCTACACGGTAACCATGGGATCCGGGCATTTGAAAAGTGTACTAGTCAGGATAGAGTAGGTTTTGCTGCTGTAACTACACTCCCCTCAATGTCCAGGCTCAAAACAACAAGCGTATCTCTTACACTGCCCATCCACCATGGGTCGCGGGCCCCTCTGTTCATCACTCAGGGGCCAGACAGGTGGTGTAGTTACCTCGCAAACACTGCTGGGCCCCACGCCTATGGGAGAGAGTGTTCTGGAGGACTGCACAACAGCTACTAAGTCTTTCTCCCCAGAGTGACATGAGTCAGTTCTGCTCACAGATCAGTGGCTAGCATCAGTCATGTGGCCCCATGCACCCAGGAGGGGCCAGGACTGGCTCTGTTAGGACCTGCCATGTGCCTGGGGGCAGGGAGAACACACAGGTGGTAAACTGCTGGCAGAGGAAGAAGCTCATTTACAATCAGGATGCCTGCCAGCGAGGAACTAAACCGGGGGGGTAAAGAGATGGGAATGCACAGGGCAGGGGGGCACCTTAGATGGGGTGGTCTGGGTGACCGATGCTGAAGGAGTATCAGCTTTAGGTTAAGGGAGGCCCCTGTTTTGATAAGCTTTTCTTTGTTTGGTGAATAATGTGGATGTATCAGGTTCAATTTGTTGCGAAAGCCCAAAAGATCTTGGCGCTATTCCTGAATGTGTTGCTATTCTCCTATGCAACCCTGGAAAAGCCACTGTCCTTTCTGAACTCAGATTCCTCATCTGTAAAATGGGCATGATGGCCCTGCTAACAGGTCCTAGGTTGGCTGCCCCCGTGACAGATTGTGTCTAAAGAGCTGTTACAGCTGCTGTTAGCCAGTGTGAGACAAGGAGTGTGTGTGTGTGTGTATGTGCACACGGAGGGCAGGGAGGGGCAGAGGGAGAGAGAGAATCTTGGGCAGACTCCATGCCCAACATGGAGCCCGACGCAGGGCTCGATCTCACAACTCCGAGATCATGACCTGAGCTGAAATCAGGAGTTGGACACTTAACTGACGGAGCCACGAGGGCGCCCCCAATGGCCAGTATTTTTAAATTGAGAAATTTGTAATAAAAAGTTCTCCCTGAGGGCCCGGTCCCCACCCTGCCCGGGTCAACCTGCCCCTTGGGGAAGTGAGTTTGCTGTCTCTCGCCCAGAGGGCCTCTGAGGTTTCCTCCTAGTGTTAGGAATCTCGGGGTCTGTACACTTGCTCAGTGAGAGCTGGGAAATCATGTGTGTGCATGAGTGTGCAAGCCGGCTGTGCGTGTACACATGTGGTGTGTGTGGTGTGAGTGTGAGACTGCACGTGAGTGCATGATCAAGAGTGTGTGTTAGCACTGTGTGTGAATGTGTTACTGCTGGGTGTGTGGACGTGTGTGCCTGTATGTGGTGTGTGTGTATCTGTGTATGTGCTCCTGTATGTGGTGTGTGAGTTGTGGTGTACATGTGTGTGCATGCATGTGAGTGTGTGCGTGTATGTGATGTGTGAGAGTGCACGTGTGTGGGGTATATGAGTGCGTGTGTGTGTGGTGTGTGGACACGTGTGCCTGTATGTTGTGTATGGGTGTGTGCTTGCATGTGAGTGTATGTGGGCTGTGAGTGCACGTACCTGTATCTGAGTCTGTGCGTGTGTGACGTACGCGTGCGTGTGAGCGTGTGGCGAGTGTGCACGTGTTTTAGGAAGGATGCCATCCAACGATACAATTGGAGGTTGCAAACCAAGATTATGGCAGATTGCCTCAGAATGAGAATAAAAACATTCATTTTTCAGAACTGGGGCAGAGGCAAGAAACACTAAGCCCCGTTTCCTCTATTTCCTTAATCAAACCTTCTAACGTCATCGGATTGCCTGTCTTGCAAATCCTGATCCTTACGGGCTAAACCTCCAGACCCCATGAGGAAAGCCGTCTCTCCGAAGGACTGAAGTGATAGCGGTCAGTCTCTGGGGAGAGGGACGAAGAGAGACAAGTGCCACTGGGTGAGAGAGGCCTGATTACCCCCTCCTGCTGTCTCCACGTGCAGCAGCTCCCCCTCATCCCCACCCCGGGAGCAGGAATCAGGCAAACAAGTTTTGATGGGTGAGACGTCCTGGTGCCCTGCGCTGCCTCGAGGCGGGTCTCCAGCCCCCAGCCCCCCCTCCGCCCCCCGCGGCCGGGCCTGGTCACCATAAAACCCTGGGGCCACTGCTGCTTGAAAGGGGAGAGGGGAGATGAAGAGCTGCTGCGCAGCCAGGGTCGGGGCGGCCCGGTCCGGAGGGCAGCCTGAATCACTTGCACCTCTGACCCCGCGGCCGCGAGTGTGTCCTCCTCCTCCTGTCCCGGGGCTCGGCCTGGGGGTCGCTGAGAGGGGGACCCCGCACGCACGCGGCCCTGTGCGAAGCTGCAGGGGCACCGCCCCGCCCCACAGGAAGGAGCCGCGCAGGGATTCCGGGCCTGCGGTTTTCTCCTCCTATTTGTAATCGTTTGAATGAGGTCAGAATTAAAATCCGTTTCCATGGTGAGAACGGAGGGAGGGACTTAGAAACCGACACAGACCGGCTCTGAGATAGACAAGAAAAGGGGCAGAGGCTGAGAGACAGGGATGGGAGGCAGGAGGGCGGAAACAGAAGGGCCCAGGGGGCTGGGCGGGGACCTCGAGGCTGGTCCCGTCCGCCCGTGCAGGTCGCCGACTGCTCACTTAGCGAGCGCGGGAGCCTGGCGCCTGCTCGCTGGGACTGGGTGAGAGGTGTCAAGGGCAGGGGCTCAGGGCTCTGAGGCACACCTGGACCTGGACGGAGGTGGCCGCTGGGCCTCCGCCAGGGATCTCTCCCCAACCGCCCTGGGAGGGGAAAGGAAAGGAGGGGCAGCGGGAGGGGAGGAGCAGGGAAGGGAGGGAGGGGCAAAGAGGGCCTGGGTCCAGACTGAGAAAAAGGCAAGTGGGAAAGGGGGCACGAAGGCAAGGCCATCTGAAGACAGAAGCAGAGGCGGGGTGAGGAGGCGGCCGGGGGAGGACAGCCCAGGCAGGAAGGAAGGAAGACTCACTGCCCTTGGCCTTGAGCGCTGCTGCCCAGACATACCCGGGGCCCTGTGACCCGGCCTAGGGGACCCCTTGCCGGACACAGGGAAGGATGATGATGGGGGGACTAGAGTCCACCTCCCTAGAAGTCCCAGGAACTTCTCCAGCTCAGCTACAGAACGGTGGAGTGTCACCCGAGGGCCACGACTGGAAGGAGTTTGATTCAGTTATCCCCCAGGGTGAAAGTGTGGCTCAGAGAGGTTAAGAAATCCACCCCAACTAGAAAGCTGACCAGTGGGAGAGAGGAGGCGAGCCAGGGCTCCAGTGGCAGAACTGGCAGAAGGCAAAACTGGCCTCCTCCTGCCACAGCTGCCACAGACCCCACGGCCCCTCCCGAGCTGGGGGCTGGCGCCGTGTCACTGGGCTCTGTGCACCCACAGGCTCAGTCTGCAGACTTCGGCACATGTTCAGGTTGTTGGAAATCTTGTTAAAAGGCAGATTTTGCTTTGGCATTCTAAACAATTTCTAGAATGAAAACCTTCATGGCTAACCAGTTCCCCGTGAAGGCTGCCGCTGCTGGTCCGGGGACACACTTGGAGCCGTGAGGGGTCATGCCCTCCTGAGGACGGCAGCCCTTCAGGACTCAGTTTCCCAAGTTATTCAACTGAAAGACAGGGATAGCCTGGGGAGAAGGAAGGGGAGAAAAGGAGGAAGAAGAGAGTCCTGGGGTCAGAGGTGTTCTGGTTTAAGTGGTGCTAGGCTGTTAGCACCTGCTTCACGGGGAGGCCCGAGACAGGAGCAAAGAGAAAGAGGTCACAGTCCCGGCCCCAGCCCGCCCAGCCCAATGGTGGGTGCTTCAGGCCAGCAAGGCTGTGCCGGGGGACACCTGCTGTTTGGGCTCAGACACATCTCGCAGGGGATCCTGGTGACCCCTGGGTCCCAAGCAACCCTGGGAAAAGCATTCAACCCTTCTGACCCTCAGCCCCCTCCTCTGTGTAACAGGGAATAATACATAGTCTGTCCCTTGAGAGACTAACATAAAATATGCACTCACTTCCTAGGGGTGACATAAGAACCAGTAATGGGGGGGGGTCTTTTAAACAACACAGCTTTCTCCTCTCACAGTCCTGGAGGCCAGAGCCCCGAATCGAGCTGGTGGCAGGGCCATGTTCCCTCTGAAGGCTCTAGGGGAGATGCTGTTCAGTGCCTCTTTCTGCTTTTGGTGGCAGGGATGGCGGGGAGCAGGGGCAGCGTTCCATATCTCCTTGTCTGTGGCTGCATCATTCCGATCCAATCCGCCTCTGTCATCACGTGTTGCTGGCCCACACTAGGGCAGGAAACGTGCCCTGTCCATCCCTCCCTACAGAAGGTCTAGAGGCAGGAACGGACAGAATGGGGAAGGGGCAGGTTGCTCCCTGCCTGGGTTCTCCCCCTTCCGGAGCTGCTTGACTTCCCTTCCACCAGCTTGCTCAAGGGCTGTTTTGAACTCAGACCTGTTTCCTTCTCTCTGCAGGCTTCCAGCATCCCCTCCCCCCAGGTCTGACCCCTGGGGCTGCCTGCCTTCCTCCACATTTGCCCTGGGGAAGGAGGGCACTCTGCGATCTGTGGGCAGCTGCTGCTGGCCCCAGGACACACTCTTCTTTCTGGCCAGTGTTTTTCCTGCTAGACCCACACTCACAGCCTCATTTCAGCATGAAGGAAGGGATGTCAGTGCCTCCCTGTCTCAACCATTCATTTCACCTCCATTATTGCACACATCACTCTTGGCAATACCCCACTGGCATCAAATCCTCTGGGGTTTGCTGGGCCCCAGGATTTCTCATTCAGCAGCAGGTCAAGGGTGGGGCCCGACGGTCAGCACTTCTCACAAGTTCCCAGGTGATGTTGCTGCTGTTAGTCCAGTTGAGAACAGTGTTCTGAGATGAATATCTAAGGTGGGTGTCATTATCACCATAGTATAAATAAGGAATGACAGATTCAGAGAGGTAAAGTGATTTGCCCAAAGCCACACAGCTCTATGGGTTAATCCCAATGGATTATGACACCAGTCCCCAACTGATCTTCAGCCTCCCTCTTCGCTCCCCAGCACCAGGCACACCCCCGCAGGGCTCTGCGCTCATGAAGATGGAAGAGATTGACCGTGAACACAGCAAATCCAGCACCAGTTGGGAAGGGCGGATTCCTATGAATGGAGGGCCATCCAGGAACTCTGGAAACACCTGGGGAAAGGGACAGCTTCCATATGGGAATGAGGGGAGGGCCTCACAGAAGAGGGACTTTTGAGCTGGGTCCCAGAGGACAGCTGAACTGTCAAGGTGGAGTCGACTTCCTCATGCGTACAGATCTTCCACTTTCTCAGTGGAACCCCCTCCCACCCCACCAAACGCCTCAGCTCCCCCAGCGCAGAAAGAAGGAGGAGGAGGAGATGCACATAGAGGGAGGGGTAGAGGAGGAGGAGAAGGGACGGGGTCCCCTCTAGGGCTCTGAGGCACAGTGACTTTGCAGACACCCTGGGAGCCAGCGCAGGTCTGTGTGACTGGTGGAGGTTAAATGCAGCCACGAGGCCCAAGTTGGGAAGCCATCCTTCAATTGGTAATAGAACCCCTGAAGTAGGGATGACATGCCATAAATCAGCAGTCCACGAGTCCCAGCCCGGGGTAATCTTTTCAATTATCTGCTTGCCCAGTGCGTGTCTACTAAGATGATCAGGAATGTGCAGCAGGGATGCCGGACCTGGCCAGGAAGCACTGAGGCCCGAAGGGTCAGTGTTGGACTGAGACGCCCCAGGCACCTCCCAGACCCCGCTGGCCACAGTCAGAAGGCAGCTAAGCACTGAAGCTCCCAGGGAGAAAAGGGCTACAAGGACTGGGTCAGGGATCAGTGCATTTACAGCATCTCAGGAGAGAGGTCTCTGGGCGCACACGGTGCTCCAGGCTCTGGGAACTAATCAGGAGCAAGGCAAGGTCCCTGCCCTCAAGGAGCTGACCTTCCAGTGGGGGAGAGACACAACAGACACAGGTAGACCGGGAGTGGGGGGGGGGTCTGATAGAAGCTGGGCAGCTCGAGCCATACGAAGACCTCTCTGAGGAGCTGCGATTGAGCTTCTCAAATCTGTTCTACCACTTACAGGCTGGGTGATCTGGAGAAAGTCACTTAACCTCTCTGAGCCTGTGTGAGATCTCCACAAAGGGGAGGAGACATCAGCACGTGGTGAGGGCCATGGAAAAGTCAGTTGCTTCCCAGCTGCCTCTTTGCTCACCTCTCCTGCCCAAACTCCCCATTTAGTTCTTTCTTCTCCTGGGAGCCTTCTCTGGGTGCCAAGTGTAACACTTGTCTTTCTTCCGTAGGCCCCAGTACCTGGTCATCCCTTCTCTTCGCTCGCTCCTGCACACCACATTCGCATTCATGTTTGCTCACCCCTACAAGGCTGAGAATTCCTTAGGGCCAGGGTTCCAGTCTGACTTGACACTGTGGGCCCCTCAGAGCCAGTACAGGACATGATGGCTAAGGGACAGATGCTCACATGTCTACTGCCCCGATGGGTGGATGCGGGGGGGTGGGGTAAATGGGTACGTGAATAGGTAGATGGGTAGATGGAGATGTGGATGGGTGGAGAGTGAACAGGTGGAGGTGTGGATAGATGGATGGGTAGATGAATGGGTGGGTGAGTAAATAAAAGTCATGGATGGATGCATGGGTGGATGAATGGATGGATGAATGGATGAGTGGATGGATGGGTGGATGGATGAGTGGATGGATGGATGGTTGGATGGATGGATGAGAGTGGATGGATGGGTGGAAGGATGGGTGGCTGAATAGCTGGGTGGGTAGATGGCTGAGTGGTTAGGTAGATAAATGAAAGCCAGGGCTTAGAAAAATAAGAGGATTAGAATTAAGGGCTCTGAGGAGGGGCAGCTTTGCGGAAGAGGTGGAATATTTCTTCCTCAAAGATAAGAGAAATTTGTTCTAAGACAGAAAGGGGGAAGTTGAGAAAACTTTCATTTTTCCTTCATTTATCCAAACATTTCTCTGGTGCTCTGCTGGTTTCCAGGGATCTAAAGAAACGGGCTTCAGGCAGATTAGGGAGAGAACAAGCGAGCAGGCACTGAGTATGTGTTGCAGTCCCCATGATGTGAGCCGAGTTTAGGGGACTTAGGGGACAGGGAAGAGCTGCTGATCTCCCGCAGGCCGGGCCGCCACAATGAGGGCCGCTGCAGCACTCCTCAGTGCCAGGTGAGGCTGCCTTGTAAGCGGCCTCGGCTCTTGGCACCATTTCTTCGCTACGTCTGGCAAGCCTGACCACGCCTGAGCCCCAGCTCTGGAGCTAATGCCTGCCTGGGCCCCCTGGGGACTGCCATTTGGCAAATGCTCGTAGAGGCCAGGGGATTTTCTTTGGTGGTTCCCTGTGACCCACCCAGGGATGGAATAGTCTCCTCCCTCTTGTATCCGAGGAACAAGCAGCTCAGGAAGGTGAGTTGTTTCACCCCAGGTCACCAACCGGTGGAGCCGAGGGGTCAGAATTCGCACCCCGGGCAGGGTAACCCCAGATCCCATGCCCGTCCCACCACGCTGTGCTGCTGCTCTGCATGGCTGTCCTGTCTCCGTTGCTAGGATAACCTCCCTCCCAGCCCAGCAGTCGCCCCTCCTGGAGCGTGATTCTTGCACCTGACATCATAATCCTCTGTGACATCTTAATCAGCTCCCAGGCAACTGAGGGTGCCCAGCAAGCAAGCCCAGTGAGTCAGCAGGGCCTGGACTGGGCCCACCTGCCCTGCCTCAGCCTTAACCCTTGCCTGCCCACCCCAACCCTGGTTTGGGAGTCAGGCAGATCTGGTTTCAGGCCCAGGCTATGCTACCCACGCTGCTAAACTTCAGTTTCCTCGCCTGTAAAATGGGCATAAAGATTCCTGTCCAGCTGTTGCACGAAACGATGCAAGGGTTTTGCCCAAGGTGGTGAAGGCACTGAGTCGTCTCAGGGAGCTGTGGGTCCTGGGAGTTGTTATTGCCATCATTCTGCTCTGAGCTGGCTGCTCTCAGGGTCTGTGTGTCCGGCAGCACCACAGAGCTCCCGGGAGAAAAGGGGTACACGCATACTTTCTGTGGTGGGTTGCATTGTGCTCTCCCCAAAGACATGTTGAAGTCCTCCCTGCTCCCCACACCCCCGTACCAGCCAGTGGGACCTTATTTGAGAAATGGCATCTTTGCGGAAGAAATCAAGTTAAGACAAGGTCAGACCTGAGTAGGTGGGATCTTAATCCAATATGACAGGTGTCCTGATAAGAAGAGAGAAATCTGGACAGATGCACAGAGGCAAGATGAACACAGACCCCATGAGGTGGAGCCTGGAAGTTTACAGACACAAGCCAAGAAACATGGAGGGACCCTGGCCACCACGGAAGCAGGAAGAGACAAGGAGAGATTCCACCCAGAGAGCGCAGGGCCTGCAGACACCTTGATCTTGGAATGCTGGCCTCTTGAACTATGAGAAAACATATTTCAGTGTTAAGCCATCCATTCTGTGGTAGTCCCTTTGCTGCCCTAGGAAATGAACACGTGTCCTAAGGGGACAACCTCAATTCAAAGTCTCATGTGCTGGGGCCAAGTCTCACGGAATCACATGGACCCTCCTGTACAGTGGGGATGCCACTCTGCTAAACGGCTTTCAGCAAGCCACTTAGCCCATCTTGCAGAAATGGGGACCGTGATGCCCCCTCACAGGGCAGAGGTGAAAAGTCTGAGAAGTGTCAGAGTTGATGGGATTCCTTACTTCCTGGCATTCTGTAGCATGATTTCTATTTTTTAAAATTCTCACGGGAAGCCCTGAGTCTCTGCTCAGGAGAGCCCTGGCGCCCAGTAGAGAATGGTCGAGCTGCTCAAAGGCTCCTCTTTGAAGCCCCCCCATCCCACCCTGGGCCTTGTACATGGACCGCAAACCTGGCAGGGCAAGAGGCAGGGCCCCTTTGATGCACCCTCATTTCCTCCTCTGCTCTCCTCACCTCCCCCCTCCTTTGCACCTGGCTGCCTCCCTAGCTGGGCCCAGCTTGGTATTTGAGACCAATTCTGCCCCGCACTCATCAGCTGATCAGAGCAGCCTACCGTCCCTGCCTTTGACCTCCATACACACATGGGAAGGGAGCCAGCACAGCACCAAACATTTGTTTCCTTTCCTTTTGGCTGCCTGAGCCCTTTCGAGGAGGGTCCTTTGCAAGGTTCAGATCCTCCCTGACCTTCCAGTAGCTGAGTGGCCTTGGCCCCTTACAGCTCATCCTCATCACCTTTGCCTCCCCCCAAATGGAGAGCACAGCGTGAACCCCATGTGGAGGGGTTCCAGGAGGATCCAACGAGATGATGTGAGTGAAAAACCCACCCAAGCGAGTTTCCTGGCTGCCATCACTACCCCATTAATAGTCTCCTCACACCTGAGGTCAGATGCAAACCCAGCCCACTGACACCCTTGCCTTCAACCACAGCCTCTCGATGCCTCTGTTTTCTCATCTGTTAAATGGGTTAATGGTGCCTGGGTGTAAGGGCTGTGGGACACCTTTGCCGAGATGATGAAAGTGCTTAATGCAGAGCCAGCATCACCGCTTTCTCTCTCCACTGCCTTCTTCGCACTGTGAGGGTGAAGTCTAAATGTCAGTCCAAAGAATTCTTCCAAATTTGCCCTGCAGGATAGAAAGCCCTCAATACACCCTTGCAGGCAACCAGAGGCTCCAGGAATCACTGCCCAGCCCCAGCAGAGTCTCAGGGAGAGGTTTTCTGTCTCCACGCAGAAAGTACAACTAACACCCCTGCCTGTGAAGTGGGGAGGGGCGTGCTGCGCTGGTTTTGTTTCTCTGGAAGGTTGTAAACACAGGATAATGAGGGCTTGAGAAGGCACCTATAATGACTGTTATTGCCGGGGAATGGAGTCCATGGAAGCCCCACGCTGTCCCATACTGCTCTCCAACCAAAAGTCCAGAGCATCTGGGAGTGCCAGAAGGCAGGTGGGGCTGCTGCCTTGGGATCGGCTCCCTGGCCTGCGCCCCTGAACGCCCTGCCCCTTCCCAGCTCCCTGCTGTTCTTTTCTGAACTGGCTTATTCTCCTCCACCTGGCACGTCAAACCCTGTCCGGTCCTCCGTGCCCACACCTCATAGGCTGCCAGGGCCCCAGGGTCCTCCAGAGAATTACCCGACACCTGAGAAGGAGCCACACGATGTGAACACGCACGCCAGTCCTTCCAAGAACAGCACCCAGCTCTGGTCTGAGGGTCCTGGCCCACAAGCCTCCGGCCTCTGCATGGGGATTTGGAGCAGGGCCCGGAGAGTTGTCTTGGGAATGTGAAAGAGTTCCCCGGCTGTGCGGCCTCTGGACAAGTGTCTTGACTTCTCTGGGCCTCGGCCTTCTGCCCAGAAAAAGATTCAAACATCTCCTGGGCAGCTCAGGCAGTCATTGCAAGGCTCAGTTAACGTGTGAAATGGAAAGTGGCTGTATCTTCTGGGATGTGCTATTAAAAATCTATCACCGCGGCCGTTCCTGTCACATCACTCCATTGCATGACGGGAATCTTCCCGAAAGCCCACCGACCTCTTTTAGTCAGAAAACAAGCTTTACCTCAGGTTTCCTCAGTGCCAGTCACCGTGCCAAGTACTTCACATGCTTTTTCTTGTATATTCCTCACAACATAAGGTGGGTAGATGAGTTAGGCCCATTTTCCAGATGAGAAAACCGACACATGAAGAGATCAGCAACTTTGCTAAAACCACAGCAAGTATGTGGGAGATTTTTTTCAGTCATTCGAAAATATTTCCTGAGCATCTGCTATGTGCTGGGCTCAGTGCTTGCCGCTAGAGAGACTGCTGTAAACAAAACAAGCATTTGCCCTAATGGGCTGAATGTGAAGGGGGGAGACATAACAAAGAAAGAAAGAGAGATAATAAAATGTCAAAGGGCAGCGTGTGCTATGGAAAAAATCAGCAGGCTAGAGAGACCTGTTGTCTGGGGGAGAGTTCTGGTGCCTTAGAGAAGGTGGTGGAGGGAGCTTTCTCAGAAAGGCGCATTGCAGCGGAGATCTGAGAGGCATGGAGCTGTGAGGGTGTCTGAGAGAAGAGAATAAAGGGCAGAGGGAACAGTCAGTGCTCCCCCCGCCCCCCTCCCCCGTGCTTGGACAACTTTGAGGAGCCAGGGTGGCTGGAGGATTGAGCCAGGCTTCAGGGGAGGGGCGAAAGGGAGGGAGGGAGGGTTGGGAGAGGTGGGCAGAAGGGGATCCTGAGGAGCCTCACCGGCCCTGGTGAGAAGTCTGCGGACCCCACCGTCTCACCTCCACTGGGCCGTGCCCCTCCCTACACTGCGCGGGTGCAGGGCCCCAGAGCTGGGAGCCAGGCTCAGGGCGTGGTGGGGACGAAAGGACACCGCTTGAGGGTCACAGGGCTGGTTTGGGATGCTGTCTCTAGACACTGGCCCACCTAAGTAACTGTACTTCTCTGGACCCCCGCTTCCTCATCTATTTACAATGGCATAGCAGTACCCGCC
>NC_048228.1:104684500-104710386 GCF_002007445.2 Ailuropoda melanoleuca
GCTCTCCAACCAAAAGTCCAGAGCATCTGGGAGTGCCAGAAGGCAGGTGGGGCTGCTGCCTTGGGATCGGCTCCCTGGCCTGCGCCCCTGAACGCCCTGCCCCTTCCCAGCTCCCTGCTGTTCTTTTCTGAACTGGCTTATTCTCCTCCACCTGGCACGTCAAACCCTGTCCGGTCCTCCGTGCCCACACCTCATAGGCTGCCAGGGCCCCAGGGTCCTCCAGAGAATTACCCGACACCTGAGAAGGAGCCACACGATGTGAACACGCACGCCAGTCCTTCCAAGAACAGCACCCAGCTCTGGTCTGAGGGTCCTGGCCCACAAGCCTCCGGTCTCTGCATGGGGATTTGGAGCAGGGCCCGGAGAGTTGTCTTGGGAATGTGAAAGAGTTCCCCGGCTGTGCGGCCTCTGGACAAGTGTCTTGACTTCTCTGGGCCTCGGCCTTCTGCCCAGAAAAAGATTCAAACATCTCCTGGGCAGCTCAGGCAGTCATTGCAAGGCTCAGTTAACGTGTGAAATGGAAAGTGGCTGTATCTTCTGGGATGTGCTATTAAAAATCTATCACCGCGGCCGTTCCTGTCACATCACTCCATTGCATGACGGGAATCTTCCCGAAAGCCCACCGACCTCTTTTAGTCAGAAAACAAGCTTTACCTCAGGTTTCCTCAGTGCCAGTCACCGTGCCAAGTACTTCACATGCTTTTTCTTGTATATTCCTCACAACATAAGGTGGGTAGATGCGTTAGGCCCATTTTCCAGATGAGAAAACCGACACATGAAGAGATCAGCAACTTTGCTAAAACCACAGCAAGTATGTGGGAGATTTTTTTCAGTCATTCGAAAATATTTCCTGAGCATCTGCTATGTGCTGGGCTCAGTGCTTGCCGCTAGAGAGACTGCTGTAAACAAAACAAGCATTTGCCCTAATGGGCTGAATGTGAAGGGGGGAGACATAACAAAGAAAGAAAGAGAGATAATAAAATGTCAAAGGGCAGCGTGTGCTATGGAAAAAATCAGCAGGCTAGAGAGACCTGTTGTCTGGGGGAGAGTTCTGGTGCCTTAGAGAAGGTGGTGGAGGGAGCTTTCTCTGAGAAAGGCGCATTGCAGCGGAGATCTGAGAGGCATGGAGCTGTGAGGGTGTCTGAGAGAAGAGAATAAAGGGCAGAGGGAACAGTCAGTGCTCCCCCCGCCCCCCTCCCCCGTGCTTGGACAACTTTGAGGAGCCAGGGTGGCTGGAGGATTGAGCCAGGCTTCAGGGGAGGGGCGAAAGGGAGGGAGGGAGGGTTGGGAGAGGTGGGCAGAAGGGGATCCTGAGGAGCCTCACCGGCCCTGGTGAGAAGTCTGCGGACCCCACCGTCTCACCTCCACTGGGCCGTGCCCCTCCCTACACTGCGCGGGTGCAGGGCCCCAGAGCTGGGAGCCAGGCTCAGGGCGTGGTGGGGACGAAAGGACACCGCTTGAGGGTCACAGGGCTGGTTTGGGATGCTGTCTCTAGACACTGGCCCATCTAAGTAACTGTACTTCTCTGGACCCCCGCTTCCTCATCTATTTACAATGGCATAGCAGTACCCGCCTGCGCGGGGTGGGGTGGGGTGCGGGGGGGCGCTGTGTTGGCAGGAACAGAGTGGCCAAGCACCCCACTGAGCTCCCGGACTGTGTCAGGAACAGATCCAAACACTTAAGAGGTGTTCTTATTCAATTAATCCTCACCCAGAACAAGAAAGGGAGCTGGAGAGGGTCCGTAACTCCGCAGGCACGCACGGAGCTGACTGCGGAGGCTCCTCCGGGTTCCAAAGGTGGCCTCCGCAGCTTCTCTCCTACCCGCCCCCCTCCCTCCCCCAATCCCGAGCGGGCCTCTCCTTACCTGGCAATCACGCTCCCTGCTGGCTCAGGTTACTGGAGGCCCTGAGGGGTCTGTTTAAACAAGTGTGTCTGAGCAGGAAAATCAAACAGACAGCGACCCTCCGGGGCTGCCGCGGGACCACCGCCGGGGACTACCCCTGAACCTGATAAGGCCGGATCCCTTTTCACTTAATTGGGCTGCGGCCAGGGGCCCACCTTCCATCAGATAGGAGGTCTCCCCAGGGATGGAAGGGGTCCCCTTCAGGTGGGGCTGTCGCGCACCCCTGGCTGGGAAAGGAGAAGCCCGAGGGGGTTGGGGGCACCGCCGGCTGGAGAGGTGCCATGTGAGAGTTTGCTCATTCCTGCCTGAAAAGTTGGGGGGGGGCTGTTGGGAGAATACTTCCCCTCCCCGGAAAGGCCCAGGGAGGGAAATTCAGCCTCGGGGAAGGGTGGGGCCTGTAGATGAACGCCCCAGGGCCGTGTCCCCGTCGCCTCCGCAGGCCCCGCAGTTGGCGTTCCCCACGCGGCCGGGGGAGGCGCTGCGGAGCGCAGGAGGCCTGCTTGGCCCGGGCGCCCCGCGGGACTTGGAGTCCATGCAGGCCTTTCTGAGCGACACCAAGCTCGTCGTGTGACCCCGCTGGGCTTCAGATGCCTATCTTCAGAGGAAGAGGCAGCTCGAAGTCCCCTTCAGGTCCAAAGGAGATTTAAAGGCGGCAGAGCCCGCAACTGAGGAGTGACTTCAGTGTCCTTTTAAAAGCGTCATTCAAGAACTATTCGATCAGCACTAAGATGGACTATCTTCACCCTTGGCCCCAAGGTTCAGCTCTCTGGCCCCATCTCCTGCTTCAGTGCAGCTGGCCCAGTGAGGGGTGCGCTGGGCTAGAAGTTTCGCTGGTGCTGACGGTTTTCTGTCACCTGCTAGTCATCCATTCCCCTCTCCTCTGAAGTGTCCCCTCTTTAAGGCAGGCCCTGTGCTAGCCTCAGGGGCCCACACAAGCTTGCTATGGCAGCCAGACCGATGCCCACTCATGGGGATCACAGCGAGGGCAGCCGGAAGCACCACGCCCTGTGGATGGGCAAGGCTTTGCAAGCTTCTCTGCCTTTCTCCCGTCAGGGAGTCGAGAGAAGGGGTCTCCAAGGTGGGGTAAGTCTATGCTGTGGGACGCACTGAAAATCCACTGAGGTGCCAAGAGAAATCTTAGAACACTTCATGCCTTTATGCTGGTCTTTGCTCCTGTAAACTACTTAACTCCAGTTTCCCCGTATTGTAAGCTAGGATTAAAAACAGTTGCTGCCAGGATTAAAAGCGTCAAGATACTTAAGAGCTCAGAACAGTGCTCGGCAATAGTCATAATTGTCAATACGTGTTAACTACTATAAACAAGACTTAGTGTCCATCCTGGCCTTCCGCTCTTCAGTTTTCCAGTTTCCCTGGACTCAGATCCTCCTCATACGGTCTCAGGAGCACCGCAAAGCGGGGTCCATTACACGAGTACAGGAACTTGGGGTCTAGGCGGGCGCTGTCCCCTCGCGCGGGTCACTGGCAGGCGGGGCCAGGAGCCGCATTCCGGAGGGGCGTGGCTCCGCAGGAGTCGTGGCCCCGCCCCCCCAGCGCGCTTCCCGGAATCTACGGGTCTGGAGACCCCGCCATGCGCCAAACCTGCTGGAGGTGGAGGAAAACAGAACTGGATCAAAGCCTCCGGCATTTACAGCCTCCACGGCCCACCTACCCCGTGACACCAGACATCCCCACTCTCCCCATCACGCGTGGTGCAGTGGAGACCGTCCCGGCGCTGAAACCGGTCCTGGTGTCTGCGACGCCCAGCTGCGCGGCCTGAAGCACGCGGCTCCAACTCTCCGAATCTTGGTTTTCTCATCTGGAAAGAGAGCTGCCCACCTCGGGGGCTGTTGTGAGAAGTAACTGTCGTGATGTCTTTGAAGAACCTAGCACATCGCCGGTGCTCAGGCAGGGCGGGTTCCCACCAGCACCCACCGTCCCCGGGGCGGGGCGGGGAACGATGAGCACTGGGGTAGGGTTGGGGAACCCGCACTGTAGTGCCAGTTCTGTTAGTACCCTCAGTCTGGGCCTCAGTGTCCCTATCTATGCAAGCGGGTGTTCCGTTGCGCACTGAGAGCTTACTGATGCTGGAGGGTTCCCAGCACTGCCGCCCCTAACCCTTCACTCGACCCAGGAAGGCGGCTGCGGGCTGTGGGAGCACCCCAGCTCACTTCATGGAATGGACCTCTTGGTCCCACCTCACAGGCAAGGAAGGGTTGCTCCAGGACCTCGGAGGCTGAGGGAGGGAGGGGAGTATAGGGCAGAGGCCAGTCGCTGTCTTCTCCTGACGGCTGAGGTTTGGTGAGAAGAAAGTGCAAAAGGGCCAAGACTCGGGAGGAAGGGTCGTCTCCTTCCAGGGGGCAGGCCAGGCAGGGAGGGAAGGGGCAGGTGGGGTGGGGTCTGGTGTCCTTCACTGGGTCCTGAGCTGAGCAGGGCCAATGGCTTCTCGGCAGGGCAGCCCCTCTGCCATCCTGCTTTCCTATCCTCCACCTCGCCCTAGGAGGAAGGTATATTGTGCAGTTCACCGTCCAGGCTCAGAGGAGAAACTACTAGCTCCAGGCCTTTGGCAGGGGAGGCAGGAGCCAGGGAAGGGAGGGACGCTTCCCACTGCTCTTGAAGGTGCGAATGGCTGCTCCAGAAATCGGACATTCTCTGCAGAAAGAACTGGCTGCCGTTGCATTAGCTTCTGAGTGACTTGGAGGCAGTAATTCTAACTGAATCATGGCAGGAGAGGATGTGTGTGTGAGAGAGACTCAATCCAAAAAAGGGATGGACAGATAGGGTTTGAGAAAAGAGACACGGCACTGGAGAAAGACAGAACCACAGACAGAGATCAGAGAGAGGAAGAGATAGAGGCTGTGAGATCCACCCAAAAAGACCAAGAGAGAGACCCATCTGGAGAGAGAGAGAGAAAGAGGATGTAGGGAAGGAATGTCAGAAGCCAGGGACCCAGGGGAGAGAGACCCGAAAAAGAGGAATGGGGTGGGAGTCAGGGTGGGAGGGGGCCGTGGGCTCCCCAACCTCATTCTCCATCCCTTCTCCCAGAAAGGGTGCCTCCCACAAAGTCCTGTGGGCTGCCCTGATGGCAAGCGGGGGCCACGTTACCGAGGGCCACTCCCTAGGCTCTCCTCCACTGCTTTCTTTTCTAATGTCAGCTCTGGATTTCCTCGGCACCCCAAACTGACCTTCCATTTCACTTAATATTAGTCTCTGGGAAGTGCCTGGATCGCCAGAGGCTCTGGCTGTCAGCGTGGCTATATCCATGGCTCTGCACTGAGTCTCATTTTGCCTAGGCTTCTCTGCCTTCCTGCCTCTCTTGTTCACCCCTCCCTCCCTCCCTGCCTTGTCTGGGTCTCTCCCTCTGTCTCTTTCCCAAGGTTACAGAGCTGGGGGTGAAATCTCAGGTTCCCCAATATCACAGGCACCTCAGCCTCCCTGGATCTTCCTGCAAGGGTGGAATCCGCCCGCCCAGAGGAAGGCCCCAGCTTTCCTCCCCCCACCCCCCATGCCAAGTGCTCCCAGCACCAGGAACCTGCCACACAGTGGAGTCAGCCTCGTGGCCTGACGAGCAGCTGCAGGAGCAGCAAGGGCCGAGCTCACTGTATCTGAGCTGGGGAACAGCGTGCCCATTTCTAAGTGGGTAAATCGAGGCTCAGAAAAACTGACCCTCAGTCATGGCCTGCTGACACATCTTGCAGCCCGCATCTGTTTCCTTCTCTGACAAACCTGAGATCCTGGGCATTTGATAAATTCATAGAAAAACTGAACAGTCTTCAAGATTCTCAAGTAGGTGGTAGGCAGGGGGAGGGGAGGAGCAGGAGAGAACTGTGAGATGAACCCAACACCCATTTTGTGGATTGGGGGCGGGGCTAGGAGGAGGTGCCGCTAAAAGCTGCGGGCATCTGCGGTATTTCAGTGCATTCATTTCGTCTCTTGAAAGCGCAGTGAGAGAGATTGCTCCCTGCAGTGTAAGGAGTGAATTTCAGGGGTTCAGACCCACCCGCATCCAGATCCCGGCGCCACCACTAACTTGCTGTGTGACCCTGGGCAATACACTCTACCTCTCTGACTCTGTTTTCTCATGTGGAGGCGGGGTGGGGGGTGGAGGGAGCCTATAGTAATGCCTATCTCCCAGAGTAGAGAGGATTAAATCGGATAAAGTTTTCGAGACCTCTGACGAGATGCCTGACACCAGCTCAATAGAAGTCAATTCTCTTCTCCCCATTCCCTCCAATCCCCTAACCCTTGCGGGAACTGAGACGGGGCGCTCGGCGGGCTGAGCAGCGCCTGACGGGCAGAAGGGCGAGCCTTCCTTGGCCAGGGGTGGAAGACGTTTGGTCGGCCCCCGGAGCCTCGGGGTCTGCCTGACATCTCCAGGCTTAAATAACCGTGCGCCTTTGTTATTCGTCGGCAGCAAAGTGGTTCGTTACGCCTGATTGGTCTAATTGCTTTGAAATGGGATATATTATCTATAATTATAGAGCTCTAGGAGGAGCCGGCCGGCCTCCGCTTTCATCTTCCCCAAGTGCACCCTCATGTCGCGATCACATTAATTTGGGCCGTTTGAAAGGGGGCCCCTCTCTCCCCCGCGGATCCAGGCCCCCTCACCCGCTTCCGAACTTAAAGACACAAGGAAGCCCCAGCTTGAGCAAGGGGAAAGAATCGAGTGGGGGAAGGGCGGGAAGGGGGGAAGAAGCGGGGAGTCGGACTTGTCTATTTCTTCTTGGCGCTGGGTGAAATCCACCGCAGTTGGGCAGTTCCATCGTACAACCTGGGCCAACTTAAGGTGAAGGAATTAGCAAGGAGGAGAAAACATTTTTTACAACTAGTTTTTTTTTTCACTTTGCGTTAAAGAAGGGCACCTAAACTCTTAAAAGGCTTAAGTTCTGCCCAGGTCCCAGGAAAGCAGAAAGCGTGTTGATCTGGATTCGTGCTGTGGATTATTCAGCCAGTAGCTGAAGACTCCCTGGAGTTCCCAGCTCTTCGGAGTTTTTCCCTGGGAAGCTGTGAAATCCTCCCGAGGGATACCATCAGTGACTCCCAGACAGTTTCCCAAACCTCTAACTCCCAGACGTTCACTTCTAGGCGACAGAGGCCAAAAGACTGGAAGGCGAGGGATTGGGAGGCCCCCTCCGCAGGTTGGGGGATCCTGAGTTCGTGCTTTCTGTCTACCCGTCAACCTCCCCACCCGCCCCCCCCAACCTCAGGACAAAATACCTCCTCTCTCTCCCCCTCCGCTGCCCTCCTGGAGATTGGTGAATTCCCACCAAAATAAATCGTTCCGGGTAATCGGTTTTCATAGCACATTCATTCTATTAAAGAGGACTGTTTGGGGCTCGCTAATTGCCGGGGGATCCCACTGAGCTGCACATTTTTAAAAATGCACGCGGGATTCCTGGGTCGAGGCCACAAAATGCATTGGAAAGGGGGGGCGGGGGCGTAAACAAAAACTCGACGGAGGCGACAACGAATGCCCAAGTGAGGGGCCAGCCCGCAGGCTCTTCCAATCCTTGCGGCAATATCCAGATAGTGACAGCTCTCTTCAAGATGGGATCCCTCTAAAAACTAGTCTTTGCCTACGAAAGGGGAGTTTAAAAACACCCCCCTTCCTCCACCGCTGCACACCCTCCTAAAATAGGCATTTGGAGGAAAAAGACCAAACCCATCACCAGCCTAGTTGCCCAGAGAGTGGACGCAAGGCAATCCGTCTTTAGGATCCTAAAGACACCAAGGCTCTTTGTTGGGGACGGAGAGTGATTTTAAGACTCCCCGGACTGAGGAGGATGGAGCAAGGAGCGAGGGGAGGGGAGCGGAGCGCGCGAGGATGCTAGCCGAGCCCCAGTTCCCGAGCTTTATCTGCTGCGGGCCAGCCCTGCCCTTGCCAGGCATGAATTACAGCCCGGCTTTCTCGGCTACTGCTGCCGCACGGAGAAATGCAGGGGTAGAAGCGCCTGGGGGTTAGTGCTGGCGGCGAGATAACGGGAGCAGCCCCCGGCCCTGTCAGCTCGAGACACCCACCAACCGGGAAATCCGGAAAGGCCCAGACAAAAATAAACGCAGAGAATGCTCCTTTTCGCCGCCCCAAAACTTATGCCTCCTCCCGCGGGCACCACAAGCTCAGAGAGACGCCTAGACATTTTGTTTCCGTGCTCTAACTCCCTTCTCTGAGACCGCGGGCATCCCTATTCTGCAGCTCTAAGGCAGCTCCGTGGAAGAGCCGCGCGCTATTCTGAGCACGGACTCCACGTGGAATCTCCTCGGAACCCCTTTCCCTCTTCAGACACACTCTTCTCGCCTTGCAATGCATGCAGCCGGCTAGCCCGCCGCTCCCGGCCAAGAGCAGACGCGAATCCAGACCGAACCTAAAAAGATACCACGGGGTTCCGGACCGGCTTGGGGTGCCTAGGGGCGGGCGGCAGGGCCGGGGGCTGCGGGCGCAGGCGGTCTGCTCCCAGGAGGCGGGGGCGCGACTTCAAGGGCCCCTGCGCCGGCTGCTGCCTTTGATCCGGCCGCCGCTGGCGCCTAAAAACAACATCCTCGTCTGCCTATTAGGCGCGCTGAGGGATCGTGACAGATTGTTTATCCCCGCAATTAGCGATGCGGCCCTTCTCCCGCCGCCCGGCTGGCCTCGCTGCGCCACCGCCAGAGACAGCCCTGAGACCCCTCTGCGTCGCGCGGCTACCCTCGAGGTTCGAGCCCCTGCTCTGTCCTAAAGCAGGGGTTCTTAGCTGGCGGACTCCAAGTGGGCCCAGAGCCCCTGAAGTTGTTTTTACTGATGCGCATTTTTCTACGGAGGAAGCTCTTAGTTATATCGGGTTCTCAAAGTGATCTGAGAGTCGAACAGTTGAGAAGGGAGACGACGGTGGAACAAAGCAAGCCCGGGTCAGAAAGACACATTGCTCGCTTTTGACACGATGACCTAAAAAGCCAAGGGCCCTCGGTTTCCTCTCCCCCTATACCCCCAATGCAGAGTGAGATTCCCGTTCGGCTGTAGGGTGTTGTATCAGGGACAGATAAATTTAAAATGTAGGCATTGGAAGTTCGCTGTCCGAGCTGGGCTGCTAGCAGGGGGTTCGGCCTACAGCCTTGCTGAGCATCATTTCGGTCAGCCCTAAAATGGGTCGTACGGTCTTCTATCCTTGCACCCTCAGGCGTACCTCCCCGACCTCAGTTTCGCTGCCGGGTAGAAGGATTCTCTATTCCTCCTGCCCGCCCCCCCACCCCAGGGGTACGGTGAGTTTAAGATAGGCCGCGTGGGTGCACCGGGCTTCCAGCTGGGCCCGACGCGCAAGCTAGAGGCCCCAAACACTGCCCCATGCTTGTGTTGCAGTCTCGGGTGAGTAAGAAACCTGGAGACGTAAATATCACAGATGCACGAATTCCTGAACCCGCCCCAAGGCCTGCACATATCTCCGGAGCCTGCGGACAGATGTGAAGCTGCCGATCACCCTGGCGTCCGCAGCCCGACCCCTCCCGCCAGACCCCGGACGCCGTCAGGGTAATAAAGTTCCCGCTCTAGCAATTCATTTTCCTTAATCTGGACGCCCCTAATCTACAGCTTTTATTGGGCCCAGTTAAAAGGCGAGGGAATTCGCTGTCCCCCCGCGCTCGGATAATTACCCCTAAATGGCCGCGGCAGCCCCTTGTGTTTCCTGGAGATTAGAACCCCGCAGTCATCAATGGCCAGTCCCGGTGAGCCGCCAATCACCGCCGCTGGCTCCCCGGGAGCCGCCGGCCTGGGCCCCGGGATAAGAAGCCATAAAGAGGAGGCGCAGAAAACTGCCGAGCCCCGACCCGACTTTGCATAGATCTTAAGTCTCCCCACACTTTCAACTCCCTTTTCTTAAGCAGGGGGAAAAAAAATCACGTTTCCTCCGAAACTGGCAAAATAAAAGTTCCCAAGCCCAGCTACCAAGGATCCATCCCGGGAACAGTCCTCTTTTCCTCCCTGCCCTCCTCCCACAAATGTGCCTCCCCACCCTTGTACCATCCTGGACCCAGAGACAGGGATGTGTTTTTGTTTCCGCGGACGCGTTGAGGTCACGTTAAGGCCAGACCAGTGTTTTGTTGACGTTTCTGCTGGTTTTATTTCAATAAGTTCTATATCAAAAGGACCCGGCGGCTCCTTCCCCCAGCTGGTTGCCGGTATAGGTGTTGTAATCCTCCCGGGGAAGTTCACAGCGGGGAAAAGTACACATCCTGGATGAAAATCGATTACCGACCCCGGATAATATTATATATTCTTATCCTTAGCATCCACAGCGCCACAGGAGCGTGGCTTCTGTAGGCAAACTTCAGCCCAACGCTTAGAAAGAGACAAAGGCCTTTACTCGGACGTAAAGTTTGCAAGATTGAACAGGGGAAGAAAATAAAGGTGTTTTTTTAAAAAAAGAAATTAACACTGTCTTTCTACTAGAGTAAATAACCATGAGGATTTTTTAAACTATAAAAGAAATACTCATGAAATGACTCATCTCAAATGATCATGGTAGAGAAGAGAGGAGGCAGGTAGAGGAGGGGGACAGAGAAACAGACCCAGCAGCTGACTGAAGAGGAAGGTCAAGAAGCCTTGGTAGGCGGAACCAGGGAAAGAGTAGAGAAAAAAGGGAGGCGTGGGAGAGAGGGATGGGCAGAAGAGAAGTCCCCCAGGAACACAGAAAAATAGAGACCGACGGGGACCCGAAAAGAGACAGGCGGCCCAGGCAGCAACGCCGAAGAAAGTTTCTCCCGCGCCCCCTCCCCTGCTCTGCCCTCCCGGGGCCGGGCCCTATCCCGCGCGCCCCGCGGCCCAGTGCGCCTCGGGGCCGGTCCGCCGGAGCGCTGCCCAATGGCTTGCGCCGGGCCCTCCCCCTCGCGTGCTGATTGGCCGCCGCCGCGCCGGCCTCGCCTTATTAGCAAGTTCTCTGGGGAGCTGCGGCCCGACCCGGAGCCGGCGAGTGCGCCCGGGAACTCGGCCTGCGCGGCGGCGCCAGCGAAGAACCAGGCCCCGAGCGCCGGAGCTGGCCTTCTGGGGAGGGGCGAGGCGCGCGCGCGAGGGCCCGCCCGGCCAGGGCCCCGGGCGCTCGCAAAGGCCGGCCGCGCTCCCAGCCCGCCCGAAGCCCATGCCCGGCGGCTGGCCCGTGCTGCGGCTGGAGGGGGGGCCCGGCTCTGCATGGCCCCGGCTGCTGACATGACTTCTTTGCCGCTCGGTGTCAAAGTGGAGGACTCCGCCTTCGGCAAGCCGGCGGGGGGAGGCGGGGGCCAGGCCCCCAGCACCACCGCGGCCACGGCGGCCGCCATGGGCGCAGACGAGGAGGGGGCCAAGCCCAAAGTGTCCCCTTCACTCCTGCCCTTCAGCGTGGAGGCGCTCATGGCCGACCACAGGAAGCCCGGGGCCAAGGAGAGCGCCCTGGTGGCCTCTGAGGGCGCCCAGGCGGCGGGCGGCTCTGCGCAGCCCCTGGGCGCCCGGCCGGGGTCGCTGGGAGCCCCGGACGCGCCGTCTTCGCCACGGCCGCTGGGCCATTTCTCGGTGGGAGGACTCCTCAAGCTGCCAGAAGATGCGCTGGTCAAAGCCGAGAGCCCCGAGAAGCCCGAGAGGACCCCGTGGATGCAGAACCCCCGCTTCTCCCCGCCCCCGGCCAGTAAGTAGCCAGAACCCAGGCGGCGGGGGAGGGGGCCGGGCGGGGGTGCCGGACCCGAGGGCGCCAGGCCGAGCGCCGGCGCCTGCTTGTCTCCAGCGGCTGCGTACCTGCAGCTGGGTACCTGGAGCCGGTGCTGCAGATCGGTTGGCGGGGAGGCCCGGGTTTACTCCTCTCCCCACTCCCATCAGCTAAAGGGGTGGAGGCCGGGCTGAAACCCAACTCTCGGTCCACTTTCGCGGGCTCCTCGCCTTGGCCAGGGGACGCTGCGGGTGGGAGTTAACTTGTAGGACAAGATGTCTGGGTACCCTCTCCTCCAGCTGCCATCAGAGGACCCAGGAGTCCCCACTTCCCTATCTGCCCTCAAGCCCTGATACTTCGCCGTTATCCCTACGGGTGGGTCCAAGTGGTGCGGACATCTTCCCTGCGCGCAGAGTTTCACTTTCTTGTAGTAGAAGACTGCCCTCACTCCCCGCATTGAAGTATCTCTTTGCCAGAAGTTCTTAACCTCTAGCAGAATTCCCCCTTCCCCCTTCAAGTTTCAGGCAGATACTTCGTACTCCTGGTGGATGGATCATTTAGTGGGAGGGGGCGCTCAGGTTCCAGTGGAGGGGGCGGGGCACCAAGTCAATTAGTGGGAGGCGCCCCCTCGATGGCGATGGGAAGCTCCCAAACCTCGAAGACTGGGCCATTGAAGCGGACTCCAGCCGTCAAAGGCGCGTTCGGGGTCGTTCCAAGGCCTCATGGCCCCCCGGCTTCTCTGCCTAGCAAACACGCTCGGAGATATTTCAGGAGCACGGGAAATTCCCAAGTTTTCCTCGTTTCCTCCGATTATTTTGCGCGGCATAATAGCAACCCGAATTCAATGGCGTGATGCTGAGGAATGATTTTTATCTGGGGATTAAAAGTCTTTGAAAGGCCAGCCCCTCCCTGGGCCTAATGGCTGGAGAAGGTGGCCCAGGGCAGTGCTGTCGCTACCGAAGAAGGGAGTGACGTTTTCCTCGGCGCCCGCCCCTCCCGCGGCCGGGCGGAAAGCGAGTCGGGGGCCAACTGCTTCCCGGACTCTCAACGGCCTGGAGCAGGGAAGAAGGGGGGATGTTAACACGAGGTTTCGTTTGACTCATATCCTGGTGGTCTGTGAGCCCAAAGGATCATTAAAAAAAAAAAAAAAAGCCAAAGAAAAAAATGCATGCTTAGGCAAAACTCGCATGGAGAAACATTCTCGACTTGAATTCATTTTTCCCGAGGGAAGCTGCTGGGTAGGGAAAGCGGCCTTTCCAGGACTTGGGAATTCGGTTAGGGCCTCTGCCCAGACCCCAAAGTCGTTGTGATCCCCGTTGTCTTGGAAATAATTTGTTCTACATTTTATCTGGCCCCGGCTGCCCAATGTGGCAGGGGTTGACTGGCCCAGAGGACTCAATCTCGGCCCTGCGGGAGCCCTCTGTCGGGGTCCTCGCTCACCGCCCATCCTTGAGGTATATTTTGAAGCCATAAGAAATAGGTTGGCATCTTTGATCTCTTCAAACGGAGACCCAGGTCGAGGAGAAGTGATTGCAGTCCCCCTCCCACCCACTCCCATTTGTGTGTGACCAGAGGGCCAAGGCGCTGGGGATGGGAGAGACCCAGGAGACAATTGAGACAATCAGAAGCCCCCCCCCCCATTGGCACTTCATATATTTGAGATATGGCCGTGGTGGCACCTCCCCATGGCCTAACAGCCGGCTTTGCTCCGCCTCTGGGTCCCCTGGGACTGCCCTTAGAACCCTGTAGGAATATGCTGTTCCAAGGGAAAGTGGAATTTGGAGATCTGGGTTGGATGCCACGAAGCGGCCTACCCTAGCGCTGAACACTTGGTGGGCACAGATAAACGTTTGGCCAATTCACGAAACTAGATGTGATCTTGGGTTGGGTGCAGGGCCTTTGCGCGTGTTTCATCAACCTCGTGAACAGCTACCGTTCCAACACGGGCGTCGGTGGGAGGAGGCCCGCCCAGAAGGCCCTCCTGAGCAGCCACCTACCACGAAGGCATCACACCTCTTCCCAGTTAAGTGCGGGCCTTGAAGCTGCGCTTGTTTCCCCTGGAATCTTTGTTTCCTCGTTTGCAAGAAGTAGACAGGAACGTCTACTCCGCGGGGCGTGGCAACTGGAGAAAACCTTTTCCAAGGGTCTCTCCCAGTGCCTGGCACCGAGGTGCTCCACGAAAATGAATACCTGGTATTGCTATTGACTACGGTTACTACTTTGTGGGCAGATGACTCTCCCGCGCCGCTCTCTTAACCCCCTGCCTTTTTCTCGGCCCCCTAGGGCGGCTGAGCCCCCCGGCCTGTACCCTGCGCAAGCACAAAACCAACCGCAAGCCGCGGACACCCTTCACCACCGCGCAGCTGCTGGCGCTGGAGCGCAAGTTCCGCCAGAAGCAGTACCTGTCCATTGCCGAGCGCGCCGAGTTCTCCAGCTCGCTCAGCCTCACCGAGACGCAGGTGAAGATCTGGTTCCAGAACCGCCGCGCCAAGGCCAAGAGACTGCAGGAGGCAGAGCTGGAAAAGCTGAAGATGGCCGCCAAGCCCATGCTGCCCCCGGCTGCCTTTGGCCTCTCCTTCCCGCTCGGCGGCCCCGCGGCGGTAGCGGCCGCGGCCGGCGCCTCGCTCTACGGGGCCTCGGGCCCCTTCCAGCGCGCCGCGCTGCCGGTGGCGCCCGTGGGACTCTACACAGCCCATGTGGGCTACAGCATGTACCACCTGACATAGAGGGTCCCAGGGTCCCCTCCCTGTGGTACCAGCCGATTCCTCCAGCCCCGCTCTCCTGCCAGCCGCAGGAGCCATCCCCCAACGAGCTCCCTTGTTCGGCACCGCCCGGCTCCTTCCCCTTTAACCCCCACGCTGCTCTGGTTTATCCTCGGCTGCTCCCTGCGTTCACTCTCCAATGTCTGATCCCCTTCCCCAAAGTGGCTGGAAGGGGCCCTTAACACTCCTCTAGAATCTAGATCTACGCTTTGTGTTACAGATGGAGAAACTGGGGTTAGAGAGGTGTAGACTTCCCCGCGGTCCCCAGCACAGTTAGCGGTTGGACCGGCACTAGGCTGCTGCGTCCTGTCCTGACATCAGGCAGGAGAAGCACAGGGAAACTCACGACTGAAGATTTTGGAAAATAAGAACAGTTGGAGAAAAAGAAAAGAGCAAGCCAGGGGAGATGGAAACCCCGGTCCTTCCATCGGAAAACTTCAGAGATCTTCAACTGCAAAACGTCTGCTTTTGGTGGGGGGAGGGGGTCACACAGATGCGTTGCCAAGGTAGGTTGAAGGGACCTCTCTCACCAGTACCAGAAAAAAACTGTAAAATAAAATTTAAAACTCCTGTTTCTATTTAACAGTACATTTGTGTGACTCTCACGAATCCCTTTGGAAGGGGTTGTGTGTAATATACTGTATATTTGAAATTTTATTATCATTTATATTATAGCTATATTTGTTAAATAAATTAATTTTAAGCTACAAGAAACGATCTCTTTATTGATTTAGGCTTTTATTTGAACTTGCCTTCTGTTCACATATACAATTGCTTTTCAGCATGATAGCAGTATTACACTAGCACCTTTCAAAGGTGACAACAGGATACTCAGGGATGGGGGGGGGTGCCTTTTTGAACATGCAGGACAGATCTGCGTTAGCAAAGTCAAGTGGAGAATTGAAGCAATTACCTAGGATAATTAGGCTCAATTTTCCAATTCACTTTAAGCTGAAATCGACACTTGCTCAGGCGACCCATAACCGACTCTTTCTTTTTTCTTCCCTTTTAACTTGTCTATGAAAACAAAGCGAATCACCCAAATGGTTTGATGACTGCAGACAGCTAATCCAGACAATTCCCACCCCCGCAAACCTGTTTTTCCCACAGGAGGCCAGGTGGGGGGGGGTGGAGGCCATTGCTTTGTTTCTCCAAATCCCCTTGCTGGTGTAGACCGGGTTTGTGGATCTAATTTTGAGCTGCCAGAATGGGAACGCCTTCACACCCCCTATTAGTACCCCTAAAAACAAAACACTTTACTGAAAACCCAAGGCGACAGTTACACTTCCCACCTTGCCGTGTCCTTTGCATGAGCCCCTGCCTCCAAACACTCACAAACTTGGTTTTTCTTTTATAAAGTAGGTTAAATTCAGGCTTCCAGGAGAATATATTTGAACGAGCGCCAAGTTTAGCCTTCTGGGGGGAATTCTGCAAGGATGTTAATGGCAGAAAATGACCTCGTAGTAAACAGAGCCTACTATGTTCCAGGCACCACTCTGTTCCCTTTCGAGTTGGGGGCCCTGGTTTAATTCTCTCCAGATCTGCGTGCCCTCCCTCCCCCAGCCCTGCCTCAGTCCCACATTGGCCCGCACTTCCAAACTCCAAGCTGGACAGCCCCAGGAAGCTTTTGCTGCGAGCCCTTAACCCTGGAAGCCTGCAGGCCAAGGGTTGTTAGAACTCCAAGGACCTGGAGTTGGACTTGGGAAGGGTGGACGTCTCCACAGCTAGAGGCCCGTGGTGCAGGGTGGAAACCGAGTCTGGGAGACGGAGCTGTTTCTAGCCCCAGGGGCCGGAGCTCTGCCTAGGAATTCCAAGAGAGCGCGGGGCTGCGCGCATGCACTCCGGGCGGGCTCTGAGCTGGCGCCGAGCAAGTTCCACGGTACCCTGGGTCTCGGATCCTCCAATCTCGATAACTCCGGCAAACGTTCCCTCCCAGAGGCTGGGGCTGAAGTCCCAACATGTCACAATTCCCCTTCCTTAGGAAAAGAAAGCAAGCTTGCTGTGAAGCGCAGTTCCGCGGCTCCAGACTTCTGGGTTCCTAGAAGCGCGGTCAGAACTCGAATCTGGGCTTCTTCGTCCCCAAGAGAGAGGAGTTAGATCTAAAAAGGTCTCAGACTCACGCAGTCCTTGACAACGCTTGAGGGCTGAGGTACATAGCTACTTCTTGCAGACGCAGAAAGGACTTGTTTCCTCTCCATACACTAAGCAACCTGACAGTGACGGAGCGCAGGACACTGGCTCCTACAAATTTTTCGGGTTCCTTTCCGGAACACCCCTGGTGATTTCTCCTGTCCTGGGGATAGTATTGAACTTGAAGTCAGTCAAACCAACGTGATTCATCCCAGCCCTGCCGCTTTCTGACTGCCTGACTTTGGGGAGAGATGATTCTCCATTTCTCTGTTCCTCAGTATTCTCGTCTGCGAAATGGGCCTGGGAATCCTCCCCTGGTCCCAGGATTTTGGGGAAGTGTCAACGAATCCCCGCGAGAGAGGGAGCCCAGGGAATACGGGTGGATCTGATTTTTCTCAGTTCACGGGTGCATCCGCCGCACTGGAGTCTTTTACACTAGTGCGGGTAGGGGAATGGTGGGGCAGGATCAGGTGTCTCCTCTGGCTCGGACTCCCGGGCCTCCTGGCTCCTCGAAGTTTGGCAATTTAGGGTCGAGGCAAACTTAGAGCAACGTAATTGCAGTAATGAGCAACGGCTCGCGCTCTGCAGACGCGCCGCGGCTCCAGAGAGGCGGTAGCTGCAGGCGAGGCGGGCGCGTCCCCTTCCCCCACGCAGCACCTCTGAGCTGTGGAGGAGGTCGCCGCCCCGGGACCCCCGTGCGCGCCTCCGCCTGCGTTGGCGGCTTGGGTCCGGGTTTCCTTCTACTCCCGTGCCACTTAATTTTCCCATTTTTGTTTCTTTTCGTCTAGCTCTTTCTTTCCTCGCTTTTGTTTTCGAATTCCCTTTCTCAATACAGCACGTACACAGTAGGTGCCCAATAAATGCTTGCTAGATCTGAGCGGCGCACCGCTGTGGGGTGAAGACCCTGGGCCAGATTCAGCCAGGTCTGCTGGGAATTGGCGGCGGGAATCCGGGCACCGCTTCTCTCTCAGCCCAGTCCTCCGAACTCTGTTGCTTGTTTATCAAGCGAGGGTAGAGTGGGTAGGGGGTTCCCAGGCCTGGTCCTTTACGGATCAGTTTCCTCCTTTGGCAGGAAACACCGGATCATTCACTCCGAGTCACCACCTATGGCGCCCAGAGGAATTCCCGGCCAAGCCGCCTCCCCCGCGCCTCCCAAGAACCTCATGGGATTTTTTTTTAAACAAGATAGTGCATGGCTGTCCAGAGACGTTACGTGATTTCCCAGGGTCACACAGCCCATAAGGGGAAAGCAGGGATTCGAACACAGATTACACGCCGGGTTCCACGCTTTCCACCACTGCCCCGTCCTCTCTCGTTTACGGTCCCCTAGTGCCTGAACGACCCTTTGGTTTTAGAAAAGGCCCACGGAGCGCGCGTATCGCTGGAAAACCGGCATCTGGGAGCTCAGCCCTAGCTCCACGAATTTAACTCCTTTGTGCTCCGACCACCAGCAAGCTCTGTCTCTTGGGGAACAAAAGTGGCATCTCACCTGCCCTGCGAGCTGTCTGTGAAGGCATTTTCGTTTTGTTGGGGAGGAGGCAAAGGTTTAATCTGCAAACTCAGCTTCTGACTACGCAGGCTGGACCGAAAAGGCCCCAGGTCCGTGGCGTGGAAGCCCGGGAAGGAGAGATTACTTCGCGGCAGGAGCCCTGGGGTGCTCTCGCTCCCTGCAAGTTCGCGGTGGCCGGGGCGGTCGCGGATCTGCGAGGCTGGGGTGGGGCCGGAGAACTCGCGCCAAGAGCGCCTTGCGTTAGGGTTCGTTTCTCCGCTCGTCGACCCCGTGGTTGAAGGCCCAGGTCGTGCAGGAGGCCCAGTGGAGACAGTTACTCAGGAGGCGGGGGACCTCGAGTGCGAATCCTACGGGCCGTGAGGCTGGCGGGGTCCCGTACCGAATGATGCCCCCCTTAGTGACCCGCGGCCCGGAGGTGAGCCCGGCCTGCGCCTGGCCTGGAGCCCTCGGGGGGCGCAGTGGGAAACAGAGAGGAGAGGCTGCGGCCGCCTTTCAACTTGGCGGCTGGCGCCGGCCTGGCCGGGCCCCCGGGGCCGTGCGGCCTCCCCGGCTCCGTCCCCGCCCTCCCAGCAGCTCGCACCGCCGCACGGCCGGGACACTCCCCTAGCCCCGACTCCGGCCGCTCTTGGGAAACACCTTCACTGCCCCCCTACCCACGACCACCAAGTGTCCATTCTCCAGAGCACCCGGAGTCCCCACTCCAGGCTCTCGGATTTCCTTTCGCTCCATTCGACAGCTACCACTGCGGCCTCGCGCCGCACCCCTGTTCCAGGCCTAGGAGGACCCTCTCATCACACAGGCCTGCCCCCTGCACAGCGCCCTCCCGCGGCCCCGCGGGCCTACAGCCCCTGCTCTTCGCGGCACAGGAGCAGGACGCTGGAGCAGGCTCCCTCTGAGACAGAGCTATTATGCTCGCGCGTCCTCGTCGTCCTCGTCCTCGTCGTCGCATACATAGCACACCAACATATCCTGCAACACACATCTGACCCACAATCTAACACAACAATGCAACACATATTCAACCCAGACACGCACCCAACACACTCACACCCAACCAGCGTGAGCTCGAGTACACACACACACAGAACCAGCACACACCACCAACCAGGCACACCCAGCACATACGCACATAGCCAACAAATTCACACACGCAGACAACACCTCTCAAACAAATGCAATGCGACACACATACCCGTACAACCAACAGACACCCAACCACACAAAATCATCAAACGCTGCACACACAAAGCTAACATGCACACGCCAACACACACCCAAAACCCACAATCAACACACACAACCCGATAAACACACAGGTCCAGTTTATAGAGGCAAACATACAACGTGAAGGCACCACCTTCAACGTCCCTATTGAAGTTCTGCTTCCCAGAACCTGGTGACACTGGGAGACGCACATAATCTTGGTGGCGGAGACCCAGAGATAGACGTTGAATGGGGGGATCAGTCCTGAGAAATTATGGACATCCAGCCGCAGCAAGAGACTCCAGGCAGAGGCCTCCCAAAGCCATTTGAAGCCACTCGACTGGACTGATGAGCTTGACACGGGAGCAGGGCACACAGCGCAGAGCACAGTGGGTGCCTGGCGGGAGAGTCACTGGGTGGAGGACCTGAGAAGTTCGTGCTTGTGAATCTTAGGACGCAGAGCTTTTACTTGGAGGCTGCTAGAATCGCCGGAGGGAACGCTGGGAGCTCCCTTACAAGAACCCTGTGCTGACCAGCTTTCCTTTCTCCTCCCGGGGCTCCTCCTTTGGGAC
Organism: Ailuropoda melanoleuca; assembly: GCF_002007445.2. NCBI lineage: Eukaryota > Metazoa > Chordata > Mammalia > Carnivora > Ursidae > Ailuropoda > Ailuropoda melanoleuca. The sequence goes on from NC_048228.1 coordinate 104,704,216, forward strand.
CACCCCCGCCTCCACTTCCACTCCCGTCTGCACCCTGCCTTCTCCTGCCTGTGCAGTCTTAGAATGCCTTCCTGGAAATCAGATCCCATGCCTGCTCTTGCTGGGCTCAACGCAGGCCCAAGATCTGGAAATGTCCATCCAGTCACCCAGCACTCCCCCCCCTCCACTGCACCCCGCGCCCCTACTGAGAAGGCAGTGCTTTGAGAAGCAGCTAGCTACCCCACGGTTAGGACAGTGATGGATCGCCAGCCTGGAGTCAGACCATCTGGTCTTATGAATCCTGGTTTTGGCACTTACTAGCTGTGTGACCTTGGGCAAGTTACTTAACCTCTCTGAGTCTCACTTTCCCCATATATAAAGTGTAGAATCATGGTAACAATCTCTTCCTATTATTATGGGTATAAAACCAAATGCTCTGTGAGATGCTTGGCATTTGCATCTTTAAACATCGGTTATGAGTTCTTAAAAGAGGAATTTCAAAGGCGTGTGTGTGTGTGTGTGTGTGTGTGTGTGTGTGTCCCCTACTGGGGACTCCAAAAGACAATCAGGCCAACACGTCAAACAGGAGGGCTGCAATCAGATTCTGCCTGTCTGGGTGGTGATCTCTAGCAAGTCGCCCCGCCTCTCCGGGCTTTGGAATCTGTCCTTAACGTCTGGCTCATATGGGCCTAGAGCACCGCGACAGGGGTGCGGTAGACAGGTTTTTAGGGGTGGTTAATGCGAATTCAAAGCCTGCTCTTACGTTGGGGACTGACTAGGGGCCCACGGAGGGGACGCGCGTGACTTGACACTCTGCGTCGGGTGGAGTTGCAGCCCCACGTGGCGGCCTTTGCTGCCCATTTTACAGGCGAGGAGACTGGCTCCAGGCGGCGTGGCACGGGAGCTGGATCGTAGCAGCTCGGGGAACCGTGGGGGCTGCCTCCTAACCCACCCGTGGAAAGCGGGTTTTGACCGACACGCAGGGCTGCGGTGTGAGTCTCCGCGAGCGGCGCTTCTGGCTGTGCGCGCGCGCGGGTGGGCGTCGGAGGCTGCGTTTGCAGTGTTGCTGAGCGTCGGTCCGGGTCCGGCGCGGTCACCGCCGCGTGGTCCCGACGACCTCAAGTCTCCCCTGAACCGGGCAAATTCCCTGTCTCCCCCTCTCGCGACCTTCTGGCAGTCCTTGCAGATGCCTGCCCTTTGTCTCCGCTCAGATGAGCTTCCCTGAGAGTAGGCTGGACTCTGGGGCTCTGGGATGTTATTTTTAAAAGATACCCCGTTTTCGATCTGATGACGCCCTTCAATCCCCCAGTGGCAGCTGGCGCTCCTCCGCCGAAGAAACAGCCCCTGTCAGGGCCACATCAACTGCAAGCGAATGTTTAAGGCAAGAGGTCTGGTTTCCCAGTACAGTAGACCCGTCCCTGCTATAATGTGACAGCCCCTGACGTGTGCTGAGCCCTTGCCTGCTGCAGGACCACTCCAAGTGGTCCCTGGGGATTATGCCAGTAAATCCACACTACCAGGCATGCACGCACCATTGCATCCCCCACTTCACAGATGAGGGAGCAGAGGCATAGGGAGATGAGCAACTCAAGCAAGGTCACACAGCTGGTCAGAGCTGGATCAGAGCTTCTGACCCAGGCAGCCTTTGCGGAGCCCTGCCACTTAGCCTTTCTGAGCCTCCGTTTCCTGGTCCGAGGAATGGAATCACTCCCAGGCTAGTGCAGGGAAGCTGGGGCTGACCCCACTTGGAACATGCCCTGAGAACTACAGGGTGGGGGGGATGGCCATGTGCTCGCTCTTTGCTGGTGGCTCCCCCGCGGCCCTCCAGCCCGCCCCTCCAGCCAGCCCTTGGGAGGAAGGCAGAAGGTTCTGATCCTCAGAGGGCAGCAGCAGGGGTGGGGCCTTCCGGGTGGCGCACAGGGGAGTGGTCTGAGGCTGGAGGGATGGGTGGGGCTGAGGCGGACATGTGCTCTTGTCCTTGGAGGGTGCCCAAAGGAAGGAAGACTACGGCCACTGTGGACTCGAAATTAAAAGAGATTCCTCCTTTAATCCTCTCTTGATGACTCAGGCACCATCATTAACTCACGTTAGCATTGAGGAAATCAAGGCGCAGAGTGGGTGAGTGACTTGCCAAAGGTCACACAGGTGTTTAAGACCAGGTCTGTGTCCACCGATCATGGCTGCTGTCTCCAGAGGTGTGAATGCAGAAATTCATCCACATGCCCACGAGGGGACCTGGAAGCATATACTGCAGGCAACAGCACTTGCCAGAATCCCCCTCCAACCACAGTCAAGGTTGAACAGGTCGTGTTGCTCTGGGTGCCTCAGGGACCCCTAAACCCAGGTAGGAGTAGAGAAACCGGTCTGGATGCCATCTTACAGATGTGCCATTGTCACCAATGGAGTCATGTACTCATTTACAGATGAGAAAACTGAGGCTTGAAGGGATAGTGGGATTTGGCCAAGGTCATGCAGAAAGTCTGGGTAAATCCCGCATCCCTGATTTTAGTCCAGTGTTCTTTCATTAATTCATTCAACAGCAATGGAACAAGACCCACACACTAACAAATAAATATGAATTTCAGGTAGAGATGAGTGCTTGCAAGGGAAAAAATAACAGGATGAGGACAGGGAGCACAGCAGAGGTAGTCAGAGTGGACCCCTCTTGGGAGGAGCAGTGTGGGGTGAGGAGGAACGCAGAGTTCCCAAGAGCCAAGGAAAGGCTCTCCCATGGAGAGGCACCAGCAAAGGCAAAGCCTCCGAGGAAGGAACAGCCAGCGAGGCTGGAACTCGGCCACTGGCGAGTTTAGAACAGGGGCCCCGCAGGGTCGGCTTTGGTTTTCAGAAACTCTGCGCAGCTTTAAGGAGAGTGTGGGGGGGCGGAGTAGGAGACATCTCCGCCCTAGTTACAGGAGCAGTGATCGTGGCCTGGACCAGAGAGAAGCTTTTTCCTTCCACCCTCCCTTCCCACACCACCAAAGGTGTGAGGGTAAGCTGAGAAGCCTGGGAGTTTCGCAGGGTGAAGCAGCCCCTGGGCCCCAACGATGTTTCTTTTCTCTTGGATTCCAGACTCTGCGCCTTGGCTCCCAGCTCCGGTCCTGGAGTCCTCTGGAGTCCCCGGAACTCTGCTGTGCCAGCCCCCTGGGGCCAGCTGAGCCTCCGCTGTGGATCAGAGTTTGGGTGGGCTTCAATTCTTGCCCCAAGTACATCTGTCGATCTCCTTTCCTCCTGAGAGCTCTCTGAAGGCACGCTATGGTTTGACAGATTTTAAAAATTTTTTTATGCCAGCGCCTAGTACGGCCTCGGGAGGGGAAGCAGGTCCTCATCTCCTAAATGAGCGATTACTCTGAGCCAGCCTGTTTGCCGGGTGTCCAACACATGTACTCTCACTTGATTCACAGCATGGCCTTTAAAGGAAACATTCTCTTTATTCCCTTTTACAGACGAGTCAGCTGCGGTCCAGAGTGTCGAGTGACGTGCCCAATGTCACCCAGCAGCTTCTGGGTGAACCCTCAGGAACCTGGACTCCTGACCGGGATCCCCAGTTTTCCCGCCTGCTCAGGGGTCTCCCAGAAGAGATTCAAGAGACAGGGAACCGCGCGGTGACTCCAGCAGGACACAAGGAGGCGCCGCGGGAACCTTCCCAAGCGCTTCTGCTTTCTCCAGAAACTCCCTTGACAGGCTGGGCCTTCGGGCGGGCGGGCGCAGAGATCTAAGGCTCCTCCCCCCCTGGAAAATCGGCTGCTGCCCTGGGCTGGGGTTGGGGGCAGCGGATCTGCGTGGCTGGGTCAGGAAATTCCCGGCCCAGTAACTGCTACCAGGTTTGTGGGTGAGGGCTTGGGGCAGGTGTGCCTGGAGCCCCACCGTGTAAGGAGTTGCCCCTGTGCCGTGACCTCGACTTCTAGGAGGTGGACCCTGGGTCTGACTCCCGGAGGTCCCCTCACAGCAGGGCGGGGGAGGGAGGAGGTGGAGATAGAACGTGAGGAACCCTCAAAGGGGGTCTTCTCACTTTTTTTTTCTTCTTCTTGCTCTTCTTTGCCCTTCCAACTAACTTTCCCTTTCTTCTCTTTTATGTTATATCCAATATGATTCATACACTTTCTTTTTTTTTTTAATTTATTTATTTGTCAGGGAGAGAGAGCACATGCAGGGGGTGTGGCAGGCAGAGGGAGAAGCGGACCCCCGCCCCACCCCCCAGCAAGGATCCCCATGAGGGACTGGAACCCAGGACTCTGGGATCATGACCTGAGCCGAAGAAGGCAGACAATTGACTGAGCCACCTAGGTGTCCCGGATTAATATACTCTTTTATGTTAAAAAGTTGTAAAGTGGCCAGTAGAGGTGTCTGAGTGTCCTGGGACACTCGCTCATTTAAAGAATTATTATTGTGCCAGGCTGGCTGAGTGAGAGGTACTTGGGACAATGCTGTGACAAGACAAAGTGTCTGTCCCTGAGCAGCTCAGGATGAGACTGGACATCTTGGGACTGGGAATGAAAGGGAAGACGAGGCTTCCAGGCCAGGCCATGCATGATCGGAGGGTGGGACTGGGGGGGGTGCTTCCTGTGGAGGGACAGAGGGGACATTGGATTGAATAAAGGACTTCTAGGCCAAGGGACCAGCAAGCGCAAAGGCCCCCAGTCACTGACCTGGGCAGAATGATGACCCGTGACCATCCTTCAGCCGTGGAAAATCACTGGCATGATTTCTCTTGATCAAAAACATCTCTGCTTTTAAACTGATTCGCGAATCGAGTCTTCTCTGATCTCCGATTCTAGCAGCCAGCAGGGGCAAGTGCTCACTGCCCATTTTTCAGATGAGGGAACTGTGGCCTGGTGGGGTGGCCTGGTCACTCAGGGGTCGAGGGGGTAAATCTGCAGTAAGAGGGCAGACTGTGGTCAATCTATGACACCTCAGCTGATTCCAGATGCAGTGGCTTCAGGAGAGTACTTAGATCTGTGCAGGTACGTGTGTTTAGGGGGGAACCACAGGAAAGGCTCCAGTGCCCGCTGGAACTAGCAGAGCATGGAGCAGATGGAGGAAAGTCACTGCCTCATGACCTCTGGGAAGCGTCAGGAAGTATTGCTCTCTGAAGATCCACAATTCGGAGGTACTTGCTGATCTTGGGGGGGTGGGTCTTCACTTTCTTGTGTAAAATCTGCCCCTCCTGGGTGGGATCGGAAAGCTGCTGGAGTCCTGGCTTCCATCTGGGAGGGTGCCCGGCCGCTGGTCTTCCTCTGTAGCCAGCTAGGTCCAGCACAGCACTGGCCAGGCTCACTGGGATTGAGAGGGTCTTTGAACTCGTTTACCGGATGAAGCCCCTCCCCCCACCCCACCTGGAGAGCGGCAGGGCCCATTCTAATTTCATTAGGTTGGCTTCATGGGCCTGTGGCCAGGACAGTCACACAGCGACCAGGGACCCGCTCTCAGAAGGCCCTCAGCTTGGGGTCGAATGCTGCAGGTCCCACCCTGAAGCTCTTAGTAAGTTTAACTTTGAATTTATGTTTTATAAAAAAACGTCTAATGCTCTGGGGGCTTGGACCTGCCACCAGCAGCCCCCATGGGACAGTTCTTGGCTGCATGCTTCCCTGCTCCCTGGTGAGTCAGTGCTGGGTGCACCCCCCCCCATGACATTTAGAGGTTGGGCACGGCTGTGACGCATGTTCGGTGGGCATTGGTGGCGGCTAGCCTCTTGCCCACCTGCCATCCAGGTGCCCAGTAAGTCCCAGTACAGAGATTGCAATTCCCCCCGGGGGTCACCCCTCTGTCATGGGTTGGGGCAGTGGGTCCAAGGGAAGAGGAGGTTTCTGACTTGAACTTCCCACCACTGTTTGGACTGGATGGCTGGCAGCGGGGGAGCCCGGCAGCCGGACGGACTGTGTGCTTGCATGCCAAGTCACAGTTGGGGCCCTCAGGTGCCTGTGAGGGTCTGCGCTCACCTGCCAGGATCTCCGTGAGTGCACAAGGGAGAGCCACATTAAATAGCAATAAAAAAGCCCAGGGCAGGTCAAGAGTAAGAAGAGCACAAGGAAAGGAAAAGTTTTATACGTGAGTACTTTATTTATTTATTTATTTATTTATTTATTTATTTATTTATTTAAATTTTATTTTATTATATTGTGTTAATCACCATACAGTACATCCCCAGATTCCGATGTAAAGTTTGATGCTTCATTAGTTGCGTATAACACCCAG
>NC_048228.1:104715630-104749063 GCF_002007445.2 Ailuropoda melanoleuca
AGGTGGCTACCGCTTCCCGGCGCCCTGACACGGCGGCTCCCTCCCCCTTCTGTTTAGCTTCCGATATCTGTGCGCGGTTTCACGGCTCCCCGCTTCGTACCTCGATACTCAGCGCTGGAGATGTTCATTTGTAGAGATCCAGATGTATCTTCCTGCGTCTCAGGCTGATTCCGTGGATGTTCCTGCTGGTCTGGTACCTATCCAGCTCAACTCAGGGGACCGGCTGAAAAAGGGGTCCCCTACTCCTCCGCCATCTTCTATACGTGAGTACTTTAACAGCACTTCCCCCCACCCTGCTTTTTGAACTGGGGGCCGTGCATTTTCATTTGGCACCAGGCCCTGTAAATTATGTCGCTGGTCCTGCCCCCAAGTACTAGATGGCTTCTGGGTAGTTCTTTCTGGAGGCTTGTGTGCCGCTGACCCGGTCAGCAGAGCTGAACCTCCAGGGGTCTGGGCACAGGTAAGAGCAGCCTCTCAGCTAATAAACAAGTCTTCATAAAATCGGACGCCTCTTTCCCCATGAACCTCAGCTTTACGAGGAGGGACTGTTGGCAGCATGCCAGCAGGCACGGCTGCCCGGTTCAGGGACGATGTGTCTGTAGTGGGGACTCTGAGAGTTCCATGCTTAGAATCTGAGAGCGAGTCAGGCACATGGACAGCCAGCCGTAGGTGCACATCCTGATGGGAGGAGGAGGAAACTGAGGGCCCGAGAGAGTCGATGACAGTCTTGGTGTCACACAGGGAGGTGAAACAGAGTGAGGTCAGGCATTTGGGTCACTTGATCCAACTTAGTCTAAGACCTACCTCTTGCTTCACCAATCCATTGGGAAGGGACTCCCTCACCAGTTTTCCTTCTGAAACCATGGAGGGAAGAAAGCATATTCCAGCTGGAAGGGATTCTGGAAGCCCCAGCCTGAGCCTCTTCTCCGATCCTTGAAGAGAAGCATCTGAACATCTCTTTTTCATAGCTCTTGAAAATGGCTGTGTGCCTCTGTAACTCTCTGCTTTCCATTTTTTCCCTCCTAGCACCCGTCGCCCCCACACGTTATCTATTCCTTTCTTGTCTGGTTGCCCCACTGGAATGTTCAGTGCTGTGACCCCAGTGCACACGATGGGAGCTGACACATTGTGGATGACCAAAGATGACTATTGAATGAATGAATGAATGAATGGGTGAATGAATGAATGGGTGAATGAATGAAGCCAACCTCTGTTCCTCCGCTGCCTTGTACATTTCCAGGGATGGGAGTCTCACTGCCTTGTCAAATAGTGACTCCATCCATCTCTGTCCACCCACTTACTTAGCATTTATCATACCCACAATGCACCAGGCACTCTTAACTCCTTTTACAAGTGTTTACTGAGCACCAAATATATACCAGGAACTGGGCCAGTGCTGGGAATGTACTGGTGAGTAGGGAAAAAGACAGAACGTGTGTTCTTATGGAGCCCAGAGTCTAGGGGGAGACAGACACTAGTTGAATATGACACAAATACACGTGAAATAATCATTTTAATAGGTAACATTCATTATGCTATTTAATAATCACCCTCAATGTAAGGTCGCTGCTGCATGTGGAGATGTTATCCCTCGTTGGCCGGAAGGGGAAGTGCAGCTCTGAGAGCAGGGGATTGAAGCAAGGAGAAGGCAGACACAGGGGCAGAGCTGCCGGGGAGGATGCCAGCTCGGGCCCAGCGTTCATGTCCAGGACTCTTTCTACTGTGTTCCATGTGAGCCCTTCTACGTCTCCGGCTGAGTCTTGTTGCTTTGTCCCAAGTTCCTTTCTGCCCTTTGAGGTTATGGGGGTGAATTCAGTGAAAACAAGCAGCGATGATGTCATTTGGTCTTCTCCATATTCAAATCCCCGGCCGAGCCCTTGGACGCATCTTCTCATGCGTGCTGGGTACCTCCATGAACTCGTTTCATGCGGGCTGAAATGCACCATCTGCGGCTCCACTAGGATGCTTTCCTCACCAGGTTCACATGGCTGGTAAGCAGCAGACCCAGAGGCCTGGATTCCTGTCTCACTTCTGCCACGTCCTGACCAGGTGGCCTTGGGCAGCCAACTTTCCTCTCTGAGGGCTCATTTCCTCCAATGAGTACGTGCCATTTCGGCTCTGGTGTCCAGCTCGCCAGGCTTTTGTGAGGGCCGTGTGAGGTCCTGGATGCAAAGTGATCTCTCTAACAGTGTTGTCTGGGACAATGTGCTGTGTGTTGGACACTAGGCTTTGTTGTGCTATTTTGCCGAATCTTCTTCTTTTTTTTTTTTTTTAAGATTTTATTTATTTATTTGACAGAGATAGAGACAGCCAGCAAGAGAGGGAACACAAGCAGGGGGAGTGGGAAAGGAAGAAGCAGGCTCATAGCGGAAGAGCCCGATGTGGGGCTCGATCCCACAACGCCGGGATCATGCCCTGAGCCAAAGGCAGACGCTTAACCACTGTGTCACCCAGGCACCCCACGCCAAATCTTCTTGATGACCCATTTTATAGATGGAGAAACAGAGGCCCAAGGAAGTCAAGGAATTACTCCGAGGTCACATGACTTTTAAATATAGTTGCTGGGGCTCAAACCCAAGTCTGTCTGACTCTGGAGACTGGGCTCCATGCTCTTGGCCCCAGCCAAGTCTCTTCTTTGGCCAAATGTTCCCCTTACTTCAGTGAGTCCTGATATGGTTTCTAAGACCCTCTCATTTGCTGATTGGAGGGATCTGTTGGACATTTATGTCCAAACACTTTACTCCCCAGGTCTGAACCCCTCAGTGGCTTCACATCTCACTCACAGTAAAATACAGGTCCTTATTCCAGCCCACAAGGCCCTACATGATTTGGCTCCCCTGACGCCTGTGATTTTCCTGACCACTCGTGCCATGGTATCTCCTCTGGCCTTTTGACTGTGTCTCAAGCACAGCACACTGATCTGTGCCTCAGTGCCTTTGCACTTGTCCTTGCCTAGAATGATTTTCCCCTGGGTAGTTGTATGCCCCCCCCCCCCGCCCATGTTTCTACTCCGGTGTCTCAGAGAAGCTGTTCCTGTTCCTCTTTTTGGAAATAACACTTTCTGCTCACCCCTAGCCTGGCTTTGTTTCTCTTTGTAGAAATCACTCCCTGATGGCAGACGACATGCTTATATGTTTGTATATTCTGTTTCTACCTCACTTGATGCTTACTTTCAGGAGGGCAGTGACTCTGTAGTTCCCCACTGGATCCCCGGCACCCAGAGCAGCGCGTCAGTATTTATTAATTAAATGAAGACTTGCCCCATCTCATACACAGGAGAAGCCCAAGGCTCTGAGAGGTTCTGTGACCAGCTCTAGGGCTCAGAGGTCCCAGCAGAGCAGCCGAATGGCAAACAGGCCTCCCTTGAATGCTGAGCTCTTGGTCCCTGTCCTCACTGCTGCCCATTTCTTAAAGGAGGCTCCAGGGGACCTGGGTGCCCAGGAGGCAGGAAAATGGGCACGAACAACTAGTAGCCTCTGATCTGACCGCTGGCCCTGGAAGGCCTGGGAACCCAGACTGGGGGAGAATGGTAGAGGAGGAAAAGGCCATCGTTTCCATGTGGGTCGGCCAGCTTCCACTGGTATCTTGCTACTTACCCATGCCAAGCAGAGGCAGGACACCTCAAGATTCAAAGAAGGCACAGACTCTAGGTGACAGGGTTTCCTGAGCAGGGGATGGGTGGGGATGCCATTCTCTGGAGCCAGGAAGCTGGGGTTCAAATGCTGCCCCCTCACTAACTGGCCATACAACCCTGGGCACATTTGTTTGCCTCTCGAGGTTTTATTAGTCTTCCCATCTTTGTAATGGTGTTTTAACAATTCCTGCCTCCTAGAACCGTTAGAAGATTCTATGAGTTGATGCAGGTAACGTGCTTGAGATAGTGTTAGGGACTTAGGCCTCCATAAGCCATCAGTCACTCCTATCAGACCCCTGGGACTCAGAAGCCAGAAAACCTGAGGCTCCTGCTATTTCCTGCCCTCCCACCCTCACCCCACATCAGCCACAGTGGGAGAAACAGAGGAGAAATGCTGGGAGAAGAGACACATAGACACCAGCCCTCTCGCCTTGGAGACCCTAACCACAAATTGGGTGAGCCTGGCAAAGCAGGGGTTAGGATTTTTTTTGCCAAATGAGAAAGCCAAGGCCCAGAAGAGTTGAGGGATTTTTCCCAAGGTTGCACAGTAAGGACCGGGTTGCAGTTAGCCTCGGAGTCTGGATTCCTGGACCTGCGTTATTTTCCCATCACATTTGCACACTGAACTGCTTCTCTGTGGATCTGCCTTCTTCACTACAACTACTGATGCTTTTGTGTTTTTTTGTTTGTTTGTTTTTTACAACTTGGATGAGCTGGAGCCTTAAGATATCACTAATCCTAGACCAGGGCCCAATCACGAAACTCTTAGGCTATCACAGAAGTTTTCACCAGGCCCTATCAGACTATGATGTGCTCAAAATGCAGGTGAATGTAGGAAATACAACTCAGATGAAATTATGATGAGTCATTTAAACCATCAGTGTTTGAGTACTTTTCTGTATATGTGGTTGGGGAAAAGAAGTTATTTTGTTTCTGGAGCACCGACTTCTTTCTTCATTCCTGTTCCTTAATTTAATATTTAATAATAGGGCATCCCGTCCTTGTTGTCCAGGGACTACGAGAGCCTAGGGTGGGTAAGTCAATTGCTCAAGATCCCACGGTTAACGAGCCAGTATCTGGAATTCATATTAAGTTCTGTGTGACTCTAACGCACGTCCTTTCTCTCTACCCACACTGGCTTTCCGTGCCTCTTTAACACATTAATAAGCTCAGAAAGACTCTGGAAGTGGTGGCAAAAATACAGATCAAGTAAAATGTTTATAAGAAGAAGAATGTTTTTTAAAAAAGCAAACAAAAAACAAACTCCAAACCCTTTCCTGGTGTTGATGGTTTTCACTGGAGATTATAAAGAAACAGAAACTCTTAAAATCAGTCTTTGGACTTGTTAATAATGAGCTGGTAAGAGAATGCTAATGAAATGTTATTAGTTTTTTTCTTGTTAAAATCTCATTTCAAATAATTCCGTTCGTCATCCATTTTTTACGAGGAATGAAAACAAATGTTTTCCAAAGCTTCAAACCAAAGTCTCTGTGTGGGTTTCTTGTTTTAAGCCAAATATGCCATGTCTTTTCCCAGCTGGGAATTCCCTCCCCCTGTCCCTCTGTTGCTCCAGTCCTGCACGTCCTGTTGGTCTAAATTTTCCCTTTTGTCTCAGATGCTATCCCTGTCCCAATAGAGTTAAGTCCTGGGTTCAAATTTGAGATCCTTTCTGTTAACCACGAAAACATTAGTTTTTGTTTTAATATAAGCCATACTTAAACACATTCCCACTGTAAAATAAACTGGAGATACATAAAAGTATAGAGCATATTTCACTATTATCTCCAGGGGTTATCAGTTTTTTAAAGTTGTTTTTAGATTTAATTTTGACTTTTTATTAAGGAAGTAAGTTTATATAGTTTTAAAGGTCAAATGGTTCTAAAAGGCTTGTTATAATGAAAAAGAACAGCTTCCATCTTACCCTTGCCCTCTTCAATTCTTCTGCCCAGATGCAACCATTTCCAACTTTTAGTCATTTCTTCTGGCATTTTCTTACCTCTTTCTAAATAGCATCTCTACCCTAATAATCTTTGATTTTTTTTTCCTGTATGAAACATTATCAGTGGACTTCCAATTACAAAGATGAAATTTGCTTTTACGTTAGTTCCCCCAGTTACCCTCTCACCATTGTAGTTATAGTTTTATCTTTTTGTTAAATCAATATTCGGTGTTTATTATTATGACCATGTAGTGCTCACTAATACACTAATAGTAATGCCACATAGTGTAGTAATTTTAATTGCATTTCCTGTCGTATATAACTTTTTTCTTTTTCCTGGAGTTGATAATTGCCTTTATGTTTTATTTAGTTTCCAACTTGTCTGTCATTAATTCATGTCCTCAACTCTCTCAGAAGTGGAAACTATTCTGGGAAAATTAGCACATACCAGGTAATCTCTTAGATCCATTCCTGCCCCTTCCCCCGCTTGGAGTCATTTCCTGAGGAACACTGCCAGTTTGCCCTCCAGGTTACTGCACAGTTTGATTATCTCTTGCCCATCATCCAGGAAGTTCCCTTTGCACTTCTCCTGGGTTGGATCCCTGATTTTCTAGGTTCCATGGCTTTCTTTTGTTTGGTTTGTTTCCTGTCTTGGTGGAATATCTCTTTCAGTAGCTTCCTGAGGCAAGATGCTTGGGAGTAAAAGTTTCAAAATTTTGTATCTTTAACACTGTCTTCATTCTGCTCTCACATTTCAGTGATAGTTTGCCTGAATGTAAAATTGTAGTGCCTTCAACCTTGGAACTATGTCTCTGTAGTCTTCTCACTTTCAGCCATTGATAGTATGATGTCATTCCAATTCCTATTTAATATCTCTGTAGGCTTTTGGGATCATTTCCTTATTCTTGTTGCTTTTGAATTTCACCATTATGTACCTTGGTGTGGTTCTTTTTTTATACTTGTGTTGGACCCTAGGTAAATCCTTTCAATCAAGAATCCCATGGCTTTTGGTTGTAAGAAAGTGCCCCGAATTGTTATTCCATTCGATCTTTTTAGAATTCCTACTATGTCCTATCATTTGGATGTTAGGTTACTTAGATTGATCCTTTAAAAATAAAGAAAATCTTCTTATTAATCTTTTTTCTCCCATGTTCTACAGTGCTATTGTAGAATATTTCTATTTTATCTTTAATTCTTTTCTTTGATGTTTTTATTTCTGTTGTACTTGGGAGTTCTTCTGTGTTCGTTGAATGCCCCCTTTTTGTAGTATCCTTTTCTCACTTAACAAATGCAATATTTTCTCTCTCTGAAGCTTTGAATTATAGATTAAAACATTTTTTCTTCTGCTGCATTGTCCTTCCTTTTCTTCAAGTTTCTTTTGTCTTTAGTCTCCCTCTTTCATGTTAAGAGGTGTTCCCCAAATGGCTGGCAATCTTTGTGCAAAAAAATTGACCAGAAGCTCTGTGCGCATGGGCTGGGCATGTGGACAGGTGGGCTACCTAGTTGGGCAACAATGCCATGATCCACCTTTTCCATCGGGGCAATCCAAATCACAGTTTCTTTGGGTCTTTCCCCTTAAGACAGTGGGTTTCCCAGAGAGGATCCCTCTAGTTTCTTTCCTGGGGAGGGCATTAAAGACAGGACCTGGCCACTGGCTTTCTGGCAGTCGAGTAGACAAAGGTGTCCAGAGGTTTAACCATTCTGAGTGTAGAATTTCTCCTAATGCTGTTTTCAGCCAGGTGCCATGGCACCTTCTTCAGATGTATTTGGTGTCTGGAAGCCAGAGCCTGTTTGGGTCTGTCCCTCCAGAGAAGAAAGCTCCAGTGGTGCACTAGAAGAAATGAAGAATATATATCTTGCTGCATGTGAGGAGATACTTTCCACCAGTCCTGTGCTCACATCCATCTCTTGCCCTGTCTCTACAGGCACCTGGGTGTCTAATTCTGAGCTAGTGCCCTCTGGTTCAGGGCATGGCTGGCACACTTGTAGATGTTCTTCTCTAAATCTTGGATTTCACCTGAGTCTGCTCTGATTAGTTCTGTACCATTTGTCCATCTGCTTACCATCTTCTAATATTTTATTGACTTCTCTTGATTCTTGCTTTCCTTGCTGGGGTATATTAATGCCTCTTTAAATTCCTTTACTGTCATTTTAATGAAAATAACTGTGTGCATTTAATCGGCAATGTTTACATGGAAATAGAAATTTTTTGAAATGTATTATTATATAATACTAAAGCTACTGATGATAATGAAGCTAATAATAATAATAGCAATAACCACTTTCCCATCACTTAATTTAATCAAGTATTTTGTAGCCACTATCTCATATCAACTCAGGAGCTAAGCATTGTCTCATCTCCATACTATAGGTGAAGAAAGGGAAGTTCTACAAGGCTATGTAATATGCCCAAATTCAGTGTTGATGAGTGGAAAGGAGGGAGTTAGGACCAGGTCTGTCTCTGGAGCCTGGTTTCTAACCTCTACCCTGTGTAGCTTCCTAGCCTTGTGGGGACAGAAACACACGGATGGATAGAACATCACACAATCAGGTTGTAAACATCATTCTGTAACTTCCCTTTCTAATTCAACCGTAGGTCTTGAATATCAGTCTGCATGAGCCCCATTAGATCAACCTTATTCTTTTTAATGATAGTATGATATTCCACAATACACCATACCAAAATACATGGCTCATCTAAAATGTATTTCACAACCCCCCCATAGAGGGACATGTATGTAATCGCTAAACCTCAAGACCTTTTAGCATGTGATTTGGGGTCAGTCACGTATTCTCCTTAGGCCTCAGTTTCCCCATATTGAAATAATGGAGGCATCACAAGAAGGTATATTCTAGTACAATTCCATTATGTAAAATACAAAGGTAGTTGAAAACTCAGACATGCAGTGTAGAGGGTTGACTCGGGAATCCAAAAGATATGTCCACATCCTAATCCCTGTAACCTGTGAATGTGACCTTATTTGGGAAGATAGTTTTTATAGATGCGATCAAGTTAAGGATCTCAAGATGAGCAGACCATCCTGGGTGATCTGTGTGGGCCCTAAATCCAATGACAAGTGTCCTACTAGAAAACAGAGATTGGAGTGATGCAGCTATAAGCCCAGGAATGCCCACAGCCACCAGAAACTGTGAAAGTCAAGGAAGGATCCTCCCTCAGAACCTCTGGAAGAAGAGTGGTCCTGCCAACACCATGATTTTGAACTTCTGGTCCCCAGAAGAGACTAGATTTCTGTTGCTTAAAGCCACCACATTTGTAGGTAATTTGTTATGGCAGACCCAGGAAACTACTATATGCTGTTGGGAAAAGTTTAAAAAAATGAAAGTATTGGCTTGGAATATCTTGGGATTCTGCAATGTATGAAGAACTGGCTCCCTTGTGAAATATGGTATGATTTCTGGAGACCCACACAACAGTCTCGGGCCCGTGTTCCTTTCCACTTCAAGCTTGCCTATTTCTTATAGGCCCTATTGTTTTCACTGTAGAGTGTATGTGTCTCCACCCCAGAGCTACCACTCTTGAGATAAGGCCCAGTCATGGGCATTTAGACAAGGTTCTCTGAGTGATTCAGGTAACACGGTCCTGGTGAAGAATCTTGGCTCCAAAATCAGCTTTTGGTCCCTAATATCCATGACACAAGACATGAGGTAGGGCCTGGAGAAGTTTCTTGGCCTGTTCTTGACCTCAGAAAATGTCAGGGTTGAAAGGTTCTTTGGAGACCCAACCCTGTTATTGAGAAACTGAGGCCCAGAAAAGAAAAGTGACTTGCCAAAGTCATGTGGCTAGCAAATTGTGGAGCTGGAATTTGAACCCAAACTAGAAGATGGGTTTATCGACTATAATCTCCAGCCTGGGGGCGCCTGGGTGGCACAGCGGTTAAGCATCTGCCTTCGGCTCAGGGCGTGATCCCGGCGTTATGGGATCAAGCCCCACATCAGGCTCCTCTGCTAGGAGCCTGCTTCTTCCTCTCCCACTCCCCCTGCTTGTGTTCCCTGTCTCGCTGACTGTCTCTGTCTCTGTCAAATAAATAAATAAAATCTTAAAAAAAAAAAAATCTCCAGCCTGCTTCCATTTTCTTTGGGTGTGGATCCCTGAGACCTGGAAATATACCATCACAGATCCTTTCATGAGCCAAAGCCATGTGGTGAAATCTCATGTAGTTTTAACCCCATGTAGCCCACAAGATAGAAAGTGGGGCAGAAGAAAACAAACCCACTTTATTTTTATTTTTAAAATAAATTAATTGAACAGTTTTCTTTTAAAATTAAGACTAATTGCAAGAGTAAACATTAGTAAGGGGGAAAATATGAAGGTTTATAGTAAAAAAATTACTATTTTTTATAAAAAGATTTTATTTATTTAGCTGAGAGAAGAGAGAAAGAGCACAAGTTGAGAGGGGAGGAGCAGACTCTCCACCTAGCAGGGAGCCCAAACTGGGGCTCAGTCCCAGGACCCTGGGATCATGACTTGAGCTGAAGGCAGACGCTTAACCGAGCCACCCAGGTGCCCGCTTCTCTCTCTTTCTTCCTTCCTTTCTTTTTATTTCTTTCTTTCTTCTTTCTTTCTTTCTTTCTTTGTTTCTTTCTTTTAAAAATTCTACATACAAGAGAGATCACATAATAGTTGTCTTTTTCTATCTGACCTATTTAACTTAGCATAACACCCTCAAGGTCCATCATGTTGTCACAAATGGCAAGATTTCATTCTTTTTTATGGCTGAATAATATTCCATTATATATATATATATATATATATATATCAGAATTTCTTTATCCATTCATCCATTGATGGACACTTAGGTAGTCTTGACTATTATAAATAATTTTGCAATGAACATGGGGGTGCAGATATCTTTTTGAGTTAGTATCTTTATTTTCTTTGGTTAAATTCCCAGAAGTAGAATTGCTGGATCATATGATAGTTCTATTTTTAATTTTTTGAAGTACTGTCATACTGTTTTTAATAGTGGGTGCACCAGTTTGCTTTCCTACTAATAGGACCCTTTTCTCCACAGCCTCATCAATGCTTGTTATTTCTTATCTTTGTGAAGATAGCCATTCTAACAGGTGTGAGGTGATGTCTCACTGTGGATTTGATTCACATCTCCCTGATGCTGAGGGATGTTGAGCATCTTTTCATGTGCCTGTTGGCCATCTGCATGTCTTCTTTGGAGAAATGTGTGTTCAGATCCTCTGCCCATTTTTTAAACTGGATTGTTTGCTTTCTTGCTTTGAGTTGTATGAGGTGTTTTGTTTTTTTTTTATATTTTGGATTTTAACCCCCTATCAGACATGTAATTTGAAAACATTTTCTCCCATTCAGTAGGTTGCCTTTTTATTTGTCGATAGTTTCCTCTGTTGTGTGGAAGCATTTTAGTTTGATGTAGTCCCACTTGTTTTTTTTTTTTCTTTTGTTTCTTTTACTTTTGGCATCAGATTCAAAATATCATGCCTAAGACCAATGTCAAGCAGCTTACCACCTATTTTCTTCTAGGAGTTTTATGATTTCATGTCTTATGTTCAAGTCTTTAATACATTTTGAGTTTATTTTTGTGTGTGGTCTAAGATAACAGTCCAGTTTTATTCTTTTGTGTATGGCTGTCCAGTTTTCCCAACACCATTTATTGAAGAGACTGTCCTTTCCACATTGTTTGTTTTTGCTTCCTTTGTCATAAATTAATTGGCCATATATGCATGGGTTTATTTTTGAGTTCTCTATTCTGCTCCATTGATCTATGTGTCTGTTTTTATGCTATTACCATATTGTTTTAATTATGATAGTTTTGTAATATACTTTGAAATCAGGGAGTGTGATGCCTCCAGCTCTATTCTTCTTTTTCAAGATTGCTTTGGCTATTTGCTATAGGATTGTTTGTTCTATTTCCACAGAAAATACCACTGGAATTTTGGTAGGGATTATATTGAATCTGTAGATAGCTTTGGGTAGTATGGACATTTTAGCAATATTCGTTCTTTCAATCCATGAAACACAACAGACGTTTGCATATTGATTTTGTATCCTGCAACTTTACTGAATTCATTAGTTCTAACAGTTTTTTGGTAGAGTCTTTAGGGTTTTCCATATATAATATCCCGTCATCTACAAATAGGGACAGTTTGACTTCTTCCATTCCAATTTGGATGTGTTTTATTCCCTTTTCTTGACTAATTGCTCTGTCTAGAACTTCCAATACTCTGTTGAATAAAAGTGGCAAGACTGGGCATCCTTGTCTTATTCCTGATCTTAAAGGAAAAGCTTTCCGTTTTTGCACTGTTGAGTTTGATGTTAGCTGTGGGTTTGTCATATATTGACTTTATTATATGGAAGTATATTCCCTCTATATTACAATGCACTTTAATAAAAAAAAAAGAAAAGAAATCATCTTTGTGCCTCTTCCATGTCTGGTTCTACTCTAGGAGCTGGTGATGGAAGAGCGAACATAGTCCTTGCCCTTGAGGATGTGAAGGGAGGGAGGAAGAAAAGGAGGGAAGTTAAGAGGCACCAGACATCGTGCTGAGCCCATGGCATGCATGCCACCCATAAGCACAGAACACTCAACTTGCTTTAGGTATCCTCACTGGACAGGCGACTTCTCAGAACCAAGGCTCAGAGGGCAAAAGAACTTCTCAAATGTCACACAGCCTTAAAGTGGTGAAGCCAGGTGAGAACAGAGCTCTCTTCAACTCACAGTTCCATGGGCAAGAGGGAATGGAAACAGGTGCAGCCAAGATGTGTAATCCCAGGCAGTTCACTTTTGCCAGAAATCCTGTCTCCAAGCTCGGAAGGTAAGGTTCTGGGAGCGGAGAGAAAGCAGGACGAGCTACTCTGAAAAAGTGTCTGCCCCACAGGAGCCTGTTTTGAGTCTGAGGACTTTGACATAAGGTGTAGTATTGCTGAGTTATGTTTACTGATCCGTCTCTCCTGCTGGGGTGGGGGTGGTCAGAATAACACTAAGCCTAGGGTTGGCAAGGATGTGTTCAGAGGCCAATTTGGAAGATTTTGCTCAGCCAAGGAGTGCCCCAACAGGACACCTGAGTAAGGGGGTGCCAGGTAGGCAGCTTCTGACAATGTGGAGTTGGCCAGTCCCACCTGCCGCAGGCCTGCCCCTCTTCCAGGATCCCCTGTGAGTGGAGGAAGCCCACACTGCACCGAGGGAGCCCTCTCAGACCTGGGGAAAGGCATGCCAGGCTTCTGGCCAGCTCCCTAACTTCTCTGAGCCTGTTTCCTCATCTCTAACGTGGACCAACTACTGGTTATAACACAGTCGTACCGACCATGCAAGTTTGTTTAGAAGATTAAAAATGAGCATGGGAGAACATGCGTCATAAAAACACCAATGCCAAACAAACATGCACGCTCAAGGTCCCTTCACCTCCACCTAGCTCTGTTAAGTCACTGTTATTTTTAATGCTCTTCTCCACTGTCAGAATAAGAGTCCCTGCAGTTAGGGGCTGGGGCTATGCCACTCACTGTGGAAGTCTCCCTTCTACACAATGCCTGACTTGCAGGTGTGCGCTAGTTATCTGCTAAGTGAATCTGCTAATGTGATTGTTAATACGACATCGCATGATGTAGGATTAAAAAGGAATAGAGTATTACAGAGATTAGCATATACCTAGTGAATGTAATTTATAGGAATAGAGCATTATATTGTCTTTATGAGCTGGGAGCCTTTTGCTGATCATTCTCTGTCTCTCTGTCTCGGTCTCTCTCTCCCCTGGGTCTAGGTTCCCACAGTGGCCCATGGTTACCACTCTCTTCTTGCTCTGATGATCTTGGTTGCCCATATCCTCTCCTGGACACAGTCTGGACAGGAGCAAGCAGGGACCCTTCCTCTGTGGTGTTCTTAGGCAGCCCCCAACTTTATCACTGGGCATTTCCAAGCCCAGGCCTGGGACCCTCTAGAGCCCCAAATCCAGGTCCTGGTTCACCCCAGTGTTGGTCTCAGTGATGGGGCTGAGGCTGGGTGTGAACCTCTTGACTGACGTGAAAAAGATGTCAGGAATCTGAAAAAAATACATGTTTTGGCCAGAGCCCCGCCTTAATCCCTCATGACCTGTCTTGGTTGAAAGGCTTTTTCTTTCTTTTTTTCTTTTTCTTTTTTCTTTCTTTCTTTTTCTTTTCTTTTCTTTTCTTTTTTTTTTTTTTTTGCGTGCAGATTATCTGAGAACTGTTTGGTACTTGGGAATTTTCCATTGGCGTGAGCTAAGCCTACGGGTGCCAAGAAAGGAGAGAAGAAATATCAGACAAAGTGGGCCCCGCTTTCCTGCCAGTCTCAATTTGGGAGACTTTTTCCATCCTTGGGGCCATTTGTGAGAAACCAAGCTCCGAGGCCTTCTAGGGAAAATCTTCTGACTTTTTTTATTCTCCTGTGTGGAAATTCTCCACATTTGAATATTAAGTGGTGACATGAGAAGGGTGTGGGGCAGCGAGGCCAAAAACGTTGTGTGCACTTATTTTTTTCTCTTGTGATAGGGAGGCAGCGAGGTTTTGCAGTCTGGACAGGCTGAACCGACCTGTGGCTTCGCTGCCCACCGCAGCATGCGCTGGGCAAAGCACTCCTCTTCCGATCCGTTTTCCTGCTCTGTAGAAAGAGCTAATGGTACTTACTTCCTTGAGCTACTGCAAGGAGTGACTGTGAATTCTGTGCTCTGCCTCTTTCTGGGGTGTGTGTGTGTGAGCTGGGTCCTTGGTGGGGAAGCTGGACCTTGGAGCGTGGGCCCGGGGTGGATGGGGGAGGAGAGATGGCACAGCCCACTGAGATACTGGCCTTTTATGTTACTCTCCACATTTATTCCCTTTCAAAATCTTTTGGCCTCTAGGGAAAATTCTGGACAGGAACTTTTAGCCGTGTCTTGACTGTGCTATAGGGCATTAAAGGGAAAGAATCTCTGTGAAGAGGGGGGAAATGTGTGGCAGCCCTGAGCAGGCTGACAATTGGCTCTTCAAATGGGCATTCTTTAGATAGTGACCGTGTGTTTATGGGGAGAGGCGGGAGGTGTGGAAAAGGACCCCCCATCCTGCCTCAACATCCCCTTGGCTGTCAGAGCAATTCAACTCTGGCCCAAACTTGCAGGTGTCGCAGGGTAAATAAAACAAAAAGCCTGCAGCAAACTGGACCCTCTCCCTCCTGAGGTTAGAGTTTATACCCTTCCATTGATCCTTACACCTAACTTTGGCAGGGGGGGGGTCTTACTCTTTAGCCCGTGTGGCTCCTCCTGGGATTCTTTCCAGCCACACCACCCTTGAGAGAAGTTCTGCTGAATACAATTCCCTCCACCTTACCGTCCCAGGAGTGATCGGCGCTCTTACAGTCACTGCACTTGGGGATCACTTGTTAAAACGCTGCATCAGGATTTAGTTCAGACATGGTCATTCATTGGCTTCCACCTTGAAGAGCATTTTGCAGCAGGATGTAAAGATGGATGAAACACAATCTCTGCTTTACAGCCGTGTGAGCTGGATTCCCAGGAAGCAGAGCCTGAGATCCAGGCTGCTGTGTGAACACTGTCAGGGCATGTGTCCCAGGGGGCAGCTGTGGGGTACAGTGAGGGAAGCTGGGTGCAGGACGCTCTGGCCCCACCATGTGGGACTGTTTACCCGATTGACCGCCTCCATCTATTCCGTGAGAATCATCTCAGTGATTTTCCAGGGAAGAGATGGCAGAGCTATTTTCCATGGGCTCCTGACCCCACTGGTCAAAAGTGAACTCATGCAATGTTGATTCCTGGCTCTTCTGGCTGGCACACATGTGGGCGCGAGCCAGGCGCCGGAGCCCAGCGTGGGTGGGACATCACTGTCATTGGATTTAGGGTCTGCTGATCTCATCTCAAGATTCTTATCTTAATTATATCTGTAAAAACATTCAAATA
Source organism: Ailuropoda melanoleuca (assembly GCF_002007445.2). Lineage (NCBI taxonomy): Eukaryota > Metazoa > Chordata > Mammalia > Carnivora > Ursidae > Ailuropoda > Ailuropoda melanoleuca. Next base: position 104,731,095 of record NC_048228.1, read on the forward strand.
AGGTCACACTCTGAGGTCCTGGGTGGCCGTATATTTTGGGGCCACAATCCAACCCACAAAACTCTCCCTTAAAAAAATTCCTCTGGACATTTTCTGTTTTAAGGGTCTGAAACTCAACACCAACTTACTTACATACAAGAGAAATAGACGTGAGACTGAGAAGGCCAGGGGTGTGACTGGCCTCAGACATCACCAGGCAACATCCTCCTCTCTCTCTTCTGCCTTTCTCTTGCTTTGGTCCCATCCTCTACCTGTGTGCGTGAACTTCTGCCAGGTCTGAGGGGAACGGCAGAGTTACAGGCCACTGCCAGCACCAGCCAAGAAAGATAAAAGGGAGAGCGAGATTTACTCTGGAGGACCTAGATGAAGTCTCAGGCGAGGACTCCATTGGCCCAGCCTGTTCACTTGTCTATCCCTCGGCCCTGCCCCATAGTCAAGGGGGTGGGGACCAGGAGTCAAGCCCCAAAGCCACCTCCAGAGTAGCGAGAGGACATCGTGTAAGGACAGAGAGCCTGCTGTTGTTTGAAGGATGGGCAGGCAGGGGGCTGGGAGGCAGCAGATGTCAGGACACCCCACTCACCTGCTGGCTTTCACTCTGCACTCCCCCACGCCAAACCCTCTGTGCTGTCAAATGTTCTTTCCCTGCCTGCAGTCTTCTTTGGGAAGCCTTACTGCCCTCCATCCCGCCTCTTCCTGCCTACAGCCCCCAGGCCTGGCCAAGTTCGGTCTGCCTTCTGAGCTCCCGTGACCTCCTTTGCTTCCAGCCATCACCGAGCTTACCCCACTGTGTCACGAAGACCTGAGTGTCTCCCTCACTGGACCGCGAGCGCATGGAGCTCAGGGGCCAGATCTAGCGATTGGTGTATTCCCAGATCTCATACAGAGCAGGAAGTTAGGGAGTGTGTGCTGGTTGAATGAATGAATGAGTTACCTTGGACAATCTTGGAAAACTCATAGGAGGCAGTGTGAGTAAACATGGAAGGACAGCTCCCCCATATCTCCTTGGCTATGGTGGTGGCTGCAGCCGACATCTCTGGGGCTCCTATCACATCCCCTCGGACCCCTCTGATTTTGACCACAGCCCTTAGTTCTCTGCCAGTTCAGATTCATCCCCCTCTGAGGCATTCCTGCTCAAGTCAGCTCTGTGAATCTTCCTGCATCTGTGCTGGGGACGTCTCCAGTACCCTGGCGCCTCCCTTGGCCCTTTTGCAAGTGTATCCCTGAAATGCATGCAAATTATCAATCCCATTCAACCAGGGGGCTGGGGGCTTGTGCAGAGATGCTGCAGTTCTGCCCTGTGGGCGGGCAGTCATGGGAGGGCTGCATTAGTTCCCTGCGGTTGCCGTAAAAAATTACCACAAACTGGGTGGCTTAAAACAGTAGAAATGTATTGTCTTGCATTGCAGTTCTAGAGGCTTGAAGTTTGAGATCAGGGTGTGGGCAGGGTTGATTCTTTCTGGAGGCTCTGAGGGAGGAATTATCCCATGCCTCTCTCCTCGCATCTCGTGGCTCCGGCTGTCCTTGGTGTTTCTTGGCTTCTAGATGCATCACTCCGACCTCCCTGTCTTCACGTGGCCTCCTTCTCTCCATGTGCTTTTACATGACCTTTCTAAAAGGACACTAGTCATTGGATTTAGGGTCTACCCTGATCCAGTATGACCTCATCTTAACTTAAGTGATTACATCTGCAAAGACCTACTTCCAAATAAGATCATGTTCTGAGGTTCTGGGTGGAAATGAATTTCGGGAGAACACTCTTCACTTCAGTACAGAGGCCTTCTACATACTTCTCAGGAGGTCCTGGAGGAATGGAATCCCCATCTCCCACTTTGATAATGCTTCTCCATCTTCCCTATTCCACTGCCCCCTTGCCCTTTTCTTGACACCCCCTAAATGAACTACTTGCACCCAAGCCCTGCCTTGGGTTATGCTTTTGAGGGCACACAAACTAAGATAGTGATAGGCTATCTGTCAACCTCAGATCTCATCTTAGTACTAGCTGATGGGGCCACCTTGTTCCCTACCCACTAGCTGCCTCCCTGAGTCAATGCCCAAGAGCCACAGACTAGAATTTTCACGAATTATAGTTAACGTTAACTAAGAATTCACTGTGTGCCCAGGACTGATCTAAACAATTTATGTGCATTAACTCATTAATTTTCACATCAACCAGATAGCTATTATCATTGTTCCCACTTCACAGGCAAGGAAACGGAGGTCCAGATAGGTCATCTAACTTGTCCAAGGTCACACGACTAAAAATGACAGAGCCAGGTTTGAATCCACGCAGCTCACCTCCAGAGCCCCTGCTCCTGAACTGTGTCTTCAGGGGGCATGGTGATCACTTGACTCACTGTGTCCTCGGGCCAGCCAGAGCACTGTGTAATCCCTGACATCGCGTGTATCACTGTCCAGTTCTGCCTTGAACTTGGGGGACATCGTGATGAAAGACGGGATTCTGGCTGATGTTCGCAGCAGGAGATGACCGAAGAAACCCATGATTGTTTCCTTTTTATACTTTTCCTTGATGTACATGGTGGGTTTGCAAAGACGCTCTTGCCTTGATGAGGATCCTTTGTAGAGTGTGGCAGAGATCAGGATGAAATGTAACATTACAGGCACTCTTCATTGTCCTGTCCGTCCTGCCTTCTAAGGGCTCTGACTTGCTCCGGCACCTGTCAGGCTCCGATTTGGCCCCCCAGAATGAGGGGTGGAGTGTACGGGAAAGCTGGACCAGGGGAGAGGAGGTGGGGGGAGAGGAGAATGGCAATTTTCACCGGATTTGGGGACAGAAGAGCAAAGAGCATGTCTTATTCTATTTGTGCAAAGGAACTCCCTTTTTGCCGCTCCTTCAGAATTGTTTGGGAAGGACTGACATTGCTGTTCAGTGAATTGGAGTCTGACTTGTCCTTCTCTTGGCGATTCTGTGATACTGAGGAAGTCCTGTAAAAACGAACCCACGACATGTTGGAAATGTCAGAAAGCTCATTTCCAACTGACTTACCTGGAAGGGTGGGGTGCATTAGCTCAGCAACTGGGGCTCAGAGGTGGAGCTGACTTCGGGGTTGTTCAGTCCAGAGTTCATATATCAGACTGAAGCTCAGTTTCTCTATAACTCTCCTCATCTGCTCTGCTCTGGGTGTCAATTTGTTGGCTTTGTCCCCAGATTGGCTTCTGTCAGAGAAGCCAGGTGGCACCAGGAGCTCCTGGAGCTACACACTTTCTCCTTTGCATCTGGAGGAGACAAAAGGCTTCTCTTCTCTCAGCCACCAAATGGGGGTCCCGTGCCTTATTGTGATGGCACCAACTCAAGCCACTTGCCACCTTTAAGCCAGTTACTGTGGCTGGGAAGGGGTAGGAATTTTTCAGATGGCTTTGTCAGATCAAGTTCCACCCTCAGAGCTGGGGTGAGGGGTGGTGAGTCCTCACCAAACCACAGGGCTGCTATGTAGCAGGGCTTGGGGACATGGGCCACATAAGGTCTCCTGAGCCCATATGGTCCCTTAATGTGATTTAGGTAAAGGTGCCACGTTCAAGGGTGCAGGGGGAGGTGGTTCTCAACCCTTGTAACTGGAGGTGGCAGACCCGAGATTGGGCGAGGAAGGAGGGCAGGGCACAACCTCACTATCCGTTATTGTAAGAATAAGGTGAGAACAAAGAAGACCAATCTTATTCAGGGTACAGGTATTTCCACCAAGGTCAGGACACTTCAAAGTGTCTTCATCTCCAGAGGGGCATGGTCCATCCTGAGCATGACCTAAAAGGTCTTTCATGATCTGGGGGGGCCTGTCCATCTGTCTCACAGAATTTCCTCTCTGCCCCTCCCCCACTCCATTACCCACACCTCTTCTTTTGCCTTCTACCCACGCTGAACAGCTTACAATGCTTTGAAAACAGTCTCATGCCTCAGTACATTGACATGTGCTGTTCCACTTGTCTGGAAATGCTCTTGCTTCCTGTCTATCTAGTTAACTTAGGCTTCGGTGTCATCTCCCAGAGGGGCTTGCTGCTCCCTGTGGGGTCTCCACTTGCTTCATCTACAGTTCCAGCACCTTTTACACTGCGTTGCGTTTGTTCAAGTGGGCATCTCTCTCACTCGGTGATGAGTTCCTTGAGGGCATGGACTGTGTCAAACAACAGCCGCAACAATCCTAGGATGATCTTTCCCATTGTGCACATCAGCAAACTCACCAACCAGACAAACCTCTGCCTCTGCCCATGAGTCTATGTGTATCCTTACCTCAGTCCATCTGTCTTTTCAAACCAAGCAGATGAGCTGATGCACTTGTCTTTCGGGGCCATCTTTGAGTTAAGCTGTCAGAGAGGGCACTGCACCCGACTGACCTATCTGTGACCCGTGCTCAGGTGTCCTCTCCTCCTCGGTCTTAGGGAACACCCATGAATAAGACGTGTGAGCCACGGGTGCCATGTGTGTCTGTGCCGCCTGTGTGGTCAGCACACTCATATCCTCTGGACTTGCTTAACCCAGTCTCAGATGTGCCACTTCCATCTATAAAGGATTGCTGTTGGGCACCCCTGACTCCGTGGCACAGTGGGTCTGACAGCACTCAGCATGTGACAGGCACTTTTGCTGCACGGTCACTTGATACTCTGAGGTCAGACCCTCTCCACCAGGACCCATCAGCATTCCAGGACCTATTTTCCAAATGGTCTCGAGTGTTCTTCTGCAGATGGCATGGCCTTGCTTCAGAGTCCTCGGGGTTTACACTGCGAATCTCCTATTGCAGTTTGCCAGGGACCCCACACGGTGTCTTTTCCTACTATCGCACCTCTGGAACCACAGACCCACTGGTCCATACAGCCCGGGACTGCTGCCGAGCTGTTCTTTACTCTGGGTGCCGCTCAAAGCTAACAAACAGCCTTTTCTGTCACTTGCTAAGTTGGAGAAGCAGGATTGCCAAGAGCAGAATGTGCTGGCTCTCAAACCCAAAGTGGTCTACCAGTCATTGTGCTTCTTTCCTAGTGGTAGGAGGTACAAAGTGCAATCGTTTGTCCTTCACTTTGAGGGGATGTCCCAGCACACCCTAGACCACTGGACCCCTGAAGTTGTCCTTACCTTTGGAACTCAGGTATTTTAACAAGGCATTAAGTCCAATGAGCACGGTGCCATCGGTATGGGCGATCAATATGACATTCAGAGGTATGTTCGGATTCTGACATGTGTTCGACTTATATTGTGACAGAAAGTGGGAGAACTAACCTAGACCCAGGGAAAGCTGTGAATGTGTGCTGTTGTCTGTCCCATGTGAACGCATACTGTTTCTGATTCCTTTTCCCAACGGGTATAAAAAACCTGCACATCAACAGTTACGATCCAATATCAGAAGCTGGATTAAATTTGCTCCGATAAAGACACAATGTCTGGAGGAGCAGCTGCAACTCGAGGAATTAGTTGGTTAAATTTGTGGTCGTCTACTGTGGTCTACCAAGATCCATCCAGTTTTTCCAGAAGCCGCGCCTGACTCCCTTATGCCTCTACCTTCACAGGGGAGCCATGAGGGCACTTTGGCACTCGGAGTGTCAACTGGGACTGCGTTTCTAACAATCCTCAAAAGATATGGGTATTTCTTTTTCCCCGTGTACGATTATCCATGCAAATGGTCACAGGTTCTTTTTGAGAAGATCTAGGTAAGTCATTTCTGTTTATCCTTGTTACAGTGTTACATGGTCCTTCCTCATGGGGACTCAAGTTCTTTTTTAAGAAGTGGATTCTTGAGAATCCATTCTTTAAAATAAGCAAGGGATTGTGACTTTTTATAAGTGATAGTGGCTGACATCAGCCTTCTGCTCATCTTTCTGTTTGATCTCTTTTGATAATATATTAATTTATTAACTGATGTCTTTTTTGGGCTTTCTATCTTGCCTTAGGAATGCCATGTCTTATTAGATATATTCATGGATATTTGTGGGTGAGGAACCTTTGGTTGCCTATTTTAAGTGATTATCCACACCTTGTTTCTGACAGTTAAATGCTGCCACCTCTCCTCTGCTATTTGGGGTTTCTATCATCCCCCTTGCAACTAAGTAGTCTGGGTTATAAAAGCATGTCCTGCCATCAGCCTAGATTGCAGAAGACCATGACTATGGAACTTCTCAGTGATGCTCCTGCCTCTCATACCAGGGCATTGGGTCATTGCAGGGTCCTCTGAGCCTTTCCAAAGAGCACAACCTGGCACTGAGCTTTCTAGTCTGATATATAGATTCATTATTGTATGCTCACTTCCGTTAGTCTTTTGATCTCTTCTTCTAGAATCTTCCATCACAATCTGGAATCTCTACTTCATATAATGAGGTCAAGCTTCTAAGAACAGCATATTAAAATCATTTCCTGGATCCCTTGTCAAGACATTAAATCCTGTGATCTGGTACCTTCGGGCCTACTCCCCATGAGACGTTCAACTTCCTGCTACTATATGTTAGCCAGTCCTGAAACTTTTTTTGGACATATTACCCCTCTCCTCCCTTAGAAGACTTAGCACTTCCCCAGTTGGGCCATGTGAGATTAACCCTAACTATTGATCTGATGGCTGGAAGAGAAAGTGGCAAAGATTCAGAGGAGTAATCTACCTGAGGGCTCCTGCATAGTTCTCCACCAAGGGACTCCCATCACCTTCTAATGAGGGGGGTGGGCCGTTCAGGGTCAGAGGACTCAAGGGAACTTCGAAGTTATTGGCCACGCCTATTCAGATGTCATCAGTCCAAGTGTCAAGAGTCTGCGTTTTCCTTGCCCTGACATTGGCACAGGAGGCTCACTCAGCCTGAGGCTTCAACCTTCCCTGATGTTCTGCCACCTGGTAATTAAGTCTTGTGAGCAGTCTTCAGCACAGTCTGCACTCCCACTGCAGAGACGAAAGTCTCTAAAATATTGCCAAGGGATCCTCTGACTCCCACATTTGGCTTTCAATCGAAGATTAATCAATTGGAGCCTGTCATTTTCTCCCTTCAGCTCATCATCAGTGTTTAGCCACAGCGGCTCAATTGCTCAGATGTTATAGTCCTTATTTCTCCTTTGCCTCCCAAACTTTAGAGACATAGCACAGGCTAACGCATCTCCTTCTGACCTGTGTATTGTCCCAATGAAGACAGATAAAATTCTCAGCAACTGCACTGCTACAGCATGCCAGGGAACGGCCCTACTACCAGTGATGGGGTTCTCATCACCATCTGGCAGGCAAGGGACCCAACTCCAGACTCTGTCCTGACGATCTGTTTCCTAGGATAAATTCTCCTAACAAAAGTGTTGGCCTGGCTTCCCCAGGATCAGATCACGAGAAAGGGATGCTTGTACAACTGATATATTGAGGGAATGCTTTCAGATGAAGTCCATAAGAATAAGAGTAAGACAGGGCAGGGATGCTGCTTGGCAAAGAAGTGGGTTCAGCTAAAGTCTATCCTTAACTTGATCCCATGGGAGCTCTGGGGTGTCTCATTTTGAGGCAAGGTGGATAAGACTTTGTTTACACATATTAGTCAGAAATTGGCTGCAGGCAGACCCTGGCCAGCATGGGGACAGGGTGTAACTCCTCAAATATATTCCAAAAATCAGAAGGCAGTTGTTCAGAGAAGGGGCAGCTGAGAGTTATCAGCAGTCACCATTATACCAGTGAGAGGGACAGGCACCCACCCTGGTGCACGGGGTCTGGCCAGACACCATCACCATCTGCTACAGTTTTTCTTTGGTTTTCTTTGTGTTTTGTTTTTGTTTGTTTGTCTTTTAAGATTTTTATTTACTTATTTGAGAGAGAGAGACAAAGACAAAGCATGAGCAGGGGGGCAGGGAGAGGGACAAGCAGACTGCGCACTGAGCAGGGAGTCCGACTCGGGGCTCTATCCCAGTACCCTGAGATCTTGACCCGAGCAGAAGGCAGACATTGACCAACTGAACCACACAGGGGACCCTACAGCTTATCTTTGAATAAGTATTACTTGGTTCTCTTACCTTTTCAAACCAACATCGTCATCAACAGCTTCAATTTTTGTCCCAGAAATCCTAAAATGAAGTAAAATTAATGAAATGACCAGAAAACAGGACAGAAGCTGCAAGAAGAACTGAACTTGGCCAGTGAAAATGCTTTGACTCAAAAGTTTTTTCCAGTTATTAACTAAAAATCATTTTTTATTCCTTGGCACTTCACAGTTTGCAAAGCACACTCAAATCTCTTTGACTTGAATGATCCACAAAGCAACCTTGCAGTGGGTGAGGGGAAGGGGAGGGCTTTTTGTTCCCAGAAGGGTGAAGTGACTATTCTAGGGTCACAAAGCTGGTAAGTAGCAGTGCCAGAGAGAGATGGGCCGATGACCTAACTCTGTTGACTTCTGTATGTTCATTTTGGGGCTGTCACTTGACCTTAAGTGCATACCTTTTCTTTCGCTCAGAGGAAAATACAAGCTAAGTGTGGAGTGTAATTTTCTTGAACTGTAAGCTCATGTTTTAGAGTGGCACATGTGACTATATCCAACTTTGAAAGTCAGCATCATAAGTTGATTTCTCTATTTGTAGACGGACAATGGCCAGGTAGTCAAACAACCGTCTGCATATCTGACCTCCGACATGTCCATCCCTTTCTGGGCTGAAATCAAAATTTGCTTTTGCTTCCACTTGAGGAAAGGGCTAGATGTTCTGACTAGTGGAAACATTTGGTTCTGTTGCCAGTCGACAGCTTTTTGGCAGCAGCAGGTGGGATGATGGGCTTCGCGCACAGTAGGCAGGTTTTTCAAAGTTCTCAGTTTGGAGCTGGGCAGGCGGGGTGTCCAAGAAGCTGTCTCGAAGTCGCTGCGTTATGTGCAGCTGCAAATCACTACAGTATGTCACTGACATTTTCCACCCTTCAAACTGGGCCGTGACTGCTTCCCCCCCTCCAGATGATAGAAAACGACAGACTTTAGCATCCAGGCCAGCGGCCCTTCCTCCCACCCTGGCTGCATAATCCCTCCTCTCTGGTGACCTCTTCACGGTCTGGACCATGTCCTGATGCACCGTTCTAGTTTCCCCCCAGCCCACTTCTTCTCGATGCTTGCAACTCTGAAACTTGAGTATCCATACACCCAGTCGCTATCTGAACAACCCATCTTAATTCTCTGCACTGTTCTCATGACAATTATATTTCTAGGCTATGTATTTATTTAAGGCCAGCTCCCTCCACCTCCCTGTAGAGCATAAGCTCCGCAAGGGCAAGAACTGCACCTGTCTTGTTCACTGCTGGATCCCTAGTGCTCTGGCACATAGTAGGTGTTCAATAAATATTTACTGATGGGTACCCCTTATATCCCTGATCCTTCCATCCCCCCACCCCCCTCATTGGGAGGTGCCAGGCTTGGAGACAGGCAGGGCTGGTAGATGACTCTCCCAGAATTTCACAGGTGACCCCATCACATTCTCCCCAGAATGTCATGGAAGTGGGGCCTCCCAGTTCATGTCAGGCCCTGCCTCAGCTGACTAAAGACCCTCCTCTTCTCCTGGGGGACCCTGTTGGCCACCACTGTGTGCAGAGAGTGAAACCAGACACAGAGCAGATGACCAGACAGATGGATTTTTGCAGATGCTTTCTGATGAACAAAGTGTCACCCAGAGAAGCCAGGCATGAAGAAATGTCTCAGCTAACACTACATCCGCTGCAACATCTGGGGATGACACCGTGTGAGACCGGGGAAACGAGAATCAGTGGATGTCAACAGGACACCCCTAAAGGCCTACCAGACCCTTGATCTACGGAGGGAAAACCATTTCTAGGGCTCATCTGCCAGTGTGGCTTCTCTTGTATAGGAGAAAGGGACAGGGGGAGAAGGGGACAGGGGGAGAAGGGGACAGGTAGCAAAGCTTGTTGCAGCACACATTAGGTATCACCCACCATGTGGCATGTTCCATGCTGATGTCTCGATCTCCCTGTGGAGTCACATGCTAACAAACCAACTCCGACTTTGTCATCAGAAGACCTAGAGTGACTTACAAACACTCAAAATCCAACTTGATTTGCAGAAAGCTGAAGGAGAGAATTTCAGCTCAAAGAGAAAGTAAGAGTAAAAAACGTCAAAGGTGGCCAGGGTGAAGTTTGTCCACAGAATGTGGGGACCTGGCAGCGGGTTGAAGGGTCAGTTCTCACCCCTCAGCCAGTGCAGAGCACATGAGGCTTGGTGTCCCCAAGGAAGAACTAGATGGACAGCTCAGAAGCCAGCAGGGGGCTGAGTAACACTACCATTTCTGGTTCTGAAGTGAAGAGAAACGTCTCCCACAGGGCCTCAGAAAGATGACAAGGTGTGAAGCAGTGAGCAACGTCCTCAACGATGTCCTCACAGTAACCACAGCGGGCTGTTCCTTATGGCTCCCTGGTGCAGGCAAATAGGGTGACGCCAGCATGAAAACTCAGTAGGACGTTTTGTGATGGGGGGTGGAGTGGGATCGAATTTAGAGACAACAGTTAGACACCGTCTCCAGGAGCTCCTCCATCAGCGCTTTGTTTTGCTTTCAATTGAGTTTCCACTACTCTTGGGTGGTAGTCCCGAGAGCTCTGTTTTGTGCTGTCAGTGAGATACTGCTTATCTGTCCATTTGTAGAGTCAACCAAGCTGATCTTTTTAACCCTCACACCAGCCTTGTGAGGCAAGTGTGACTGTCTCCGTTTTCAGCGGAAGTCAGGAGGACTAAGTGATTTGTCCACGTCACCCAACTAGTAAGTAACAAAGTTGGGTTCCAAAGGCAGGTGGTCTGATCCCAAAGCTGCGGGTTTTTTCGCCCTACACCATCCTCCTCAGCTTTTGCTTCTCCAGGCGGACAGGCTTGGGAAAGGGAGAGCTGATGGGTTTTACTAATCTTACAAAATGGCGACCAAGCAGGTTCCATCTTACAAAATGGTGGCCAAGCAGCTTCTATCGAGCTAACAGGGCCTACTCTCTCACTCCTGTATAGTCCCTGGAAACCCTGGAACAGCCTGTTCTTTGGGCTGGAAGGAAACCAGGGCGAATTTCAATATTTTCTAACCAGGCCTCACCCTTCTCACTCTTTGCCTTTGTTTGCTAATCTCCAGTTTTCCAAACCCAAACCCCCTGATTGACTGTGGGCAGCTGCCAAACACATCTGGCGCAAAGGAAGTCCAGAATAACAGTCAGTCATCCAGGTGTTGGGGAGACAGAGCCAATGGGTCATCTGCGGTCAGCTGGGCAGCTTCCTGGTTGGTCGACGTCTGGTCCTCCCCCCTTATCTTTGGAGCCTTCCTCCTGAGGACAGGCAGTGAGGGGGAGGCTCAGGCAGAGGGACTGGGCCAAACATTTGGAAACGCTTGCCTTGCAAAGACTCAGCCAAAAAAGGAGATTTAAACATTTCTTCTACCCACACAATTCAGGAAAGCTTAGCTTGGAGTTTCCTAATTTTTATGCTTAATTAAGATAAAGTGTTGTAGAGAGTGTGCAGAGGAACTTGCTTTTGGCCCACAAAGGTAGGGGTACCATGGACCCCTGGCCTGGAGAAGCTGGTAGGATCCCTGGAGGCCCCAGGATGGACCCTCTCATGTAGGTGTGGAAACAGCCCAGAGAGGACAGAGAGTGACTTACCTGTGATGGCAGAGTGGCTGCATGGACCGTCCCCCCCACCCCTGGTCCCAGGAAAACCCATCCTGGTCTCTCAGCCTCTCAGGTCCACCCACCCAATGGAAGGGCGGGCCCAGGGTGGAGGGTGCAGGCCGAGCAGGGGGTGGGGCACCGCATGCCAAGGCCTTGCTCAGAAATCAACAAGTCGCTGCCTGAAGATTGCCTGCTATTCCTTTCCAGAAAATGCCACTGTTTTGTGGACCCCACTGTTGTTTAAATTCAGGCTCAGAGTAGCCAGTTTGCTGAGCATCCTTGGCTGGGTGCGTTTGACATTATCACACGTCATCCTGTCCGTCAGCTGTCTGAAGTTACAGATGTGGAGACTGAAGCACAGAAAGATCATGTGACATGGCCAGTGAAGGGAAGAGCTGGGCCTTGCCCCCAAACTAGTCCTTCTCTCATCTGGGCACCTGAGAAAGTTTTCAGCATATAACATTATGTACGCCCCATTATGCAGGAAGCAAATTCCACGGCAAAGGGCCCAGTATAGAGCTGTGGGCAGGGTGAGGGAAAGCGTCAGGGATGTGGGGGCCCCCAGCACTAGTAAAACAGGAATTCATACACTGCTTGTCTCCTGGACGTGTTTGAGTTTGCAACCTGGTCATCAGAAAAACAAATCCCCTTCTCCCATCCTTCCTCTTTCCCCCAACACCTGCCAGGAGCCCCCACTGTAAGACCCAGCCTGGGAGGTAGGACTCACAGGACCCTGCAGGATTGTAGCCTATGGGCCAACACCTGAAGATCGGCCTGGCTTGAAGCATGTAGTGTTTTCTGCAAAAAACAAAACAAAAAACACCAAAACCACAGACTTAATATTTAACATCGCAGCCATCACATAAATATCTGAATTTTAGGCTTCTTTTGAAAAAGCAGGAAGGGGTTCCTGGGCGGCTCAGTTGGTTAAGTGTCTGACTCTTGATTTCCGCTCAGGTCATGATCTCAGGGTCCTGAGATTGGGAGCCACCTCAGGCTCGTGGGCTAGGTGTGACACCTGCTTAAGATTCTCTCCCTCCCCCTCTACCCTCCCCCTCCCCTAAAGAACAAAAAAAAGACAAGAAGATGTGGTACCATTGGACCTGCATTTCTGTTTGGCAGGGAGCAGCTGAAGCAGGATCCCCTGCCCTTTACATAAGGCTAGTGTGTTGGCCAGTCCAACATCCATTGTCTTACACCCTGGACCCTCTTTGCCTCTTGACGTTCCTTGCCTGGGCCTCAGAGTCGGTCATGTGCTCACAGCAGAGATGGTGAAACCAGAGCCAGTGAGGAGAGTTGATTTCCCTAAGGCCATCAGAGCTGGGACCAGCATGCGGGTCCCCCCGCCCCAGCTGGGTGTTCTCTTTCAAGGTACATGGTGCCATTTCCCCAGGAGCTTTGTTCCCTGCAGTGAAGCCCCCAGATCCCAGCGGGGCCTGGGACTCTGTGGGCTGCGACTGGGGCTGGAGACCTTTGTAGAAACCATCCATCTCTGAGTCCACATCAGAGAATCCTGTTGCATTTCGGGGTCAGCGTTTACCAGGCACCCGGCTGGAGGAGAAAGCCAGCCCTCCCACGTGCACAGGGAGACTACAGGAATCTGGGCTCCATCCCTTGTGGGTTTAACCACGACAATCCCCCCACCACCTTGCTCTGGCCGTGACACATGTCTGAGTACTCTCAGCCGGTGTCCCTGTGAGCTCAGGACAGCCCTGTGGGGCCCATCCAATCATCCCTAATTCCACGGGAAAGGAGGAGAGCTCACCAACAGCTGAACAGTGGGGTCTGGGGGCTGAGCTTGGATTTGGCCCCCAGTTATCTTACCAAGGACTCACTGTCAGTATTTCCCCAGTAATTGGGTCAATTGGATGTGGATTCAGGGAGGGGTTGCCAATTTCAGCTTTTTGATTTCACCAAATTGGTTGCACAGCTGTCCTGTGTCAGTTCACTGAAGGACAGGGGGTGCAGGGGGCAGCACCCGGACTCGCAGAGAAGCTCATAGTTCTGTGGTGTTTGCTGATGCGGCCACCCCTGCCCTCCGTGGCAGGTGAGGCTGTGCCCCTGCCATCCGTGTACCGCGTTCTCGGGCATCAGGAGGTTTCTGTCGGTGACCTTAGCCCGGATCTGGAATCTTCGGCCTGCAGATACAGTGTCTGTGTTGCTCTTTTGGCTGCCCCATTCCACAACCTCCCTCTTGCTCTTCTGGTCTGAGACTGAGATGATCTCTCTCACCTCCAGAAACTCACCCCATCCCCATTTCCTGGTTCAAGGAGGAAAAGTAGATAGAACCTCCCTTGAAGATCAGGCAGGCGGGACAGGGGAAAAGGCACTGTCTTCCCACATCACAGGTTCCGGGACCCCAGAGTGCCAGGACTCCCGCCACTTCTGACCTCTGACTCCCACTGGACACGCCCGCCTCAGCAGAGGGATGAGGACTGGCTGTGAGCTGCAGGCTGCCTGATGGGGTGGGGGCCTCCTCTGCCCCTGCGTGACCCTGAGTGACCTGCCCCCTTGAGACTCCTGTGATAGTCAGCAGGAGGCTACCACCTGGCAGATCTGCACCCCACCCCTTCCCTGCGAGCCCAGCTCACTGACTGAGCTCCATGAGGGCCCGGGATTGGCTTTGAAGGAACGTGCGTTTTGAAGCCAGGCATGCGTGGGTGACCCTGAGGTCTTCCCAGAAGGCCCCCAGCCGTCGGCCCCTTCACCTGTCCAGTGGGGCTAGCTTCCTCCCTGGCAATGCTGGGACAGGTGGCACAGATCCCTCCTCTCTCTTCAGTCTGTCCTTTGCTCAAATGCCCCCCACCCAGGGGTCTGCCCCAACCCGCCATCTGAAACCCACCTCCCACGAAGCTTCACTTGGCCTCACCATCCTTGTCACTGTCGGCCACAGGATAGCTTTATTTGCTGAGGTTTTCACTGTCTTGCCCCATGCCCCACAATGTAAGCCTCGAGGGTAAGACCCTGCCTATCTCATCCAACACTGTTCCTTTCGTGCCGCCAACAGTCCCTGGTGCATAGTAGGCACTTGTGAAATGAATGAAGAAACATCCGTGGAGTATTTGCCTCTTGCTGGGTGAGGGCCTGCCCCTCACCTGTCTCATCCGTACTCGTCCCCTCCTGCTCCAGGCTGTCAGTCCTGCCCCACCTTCTGGTCACTCACCTGCTTGGTACTGAACCAGATGCTGCCACCCCCTCATGACTTTGTCACTTGCCACCCTCTAGAATCCCTGCCAGGTTAGGCCAATATGGGTCACGAGACCTGGATTGATTAAGAAGCGCAGTGAATATTGTCCCTCCGATGGGCTGGGCTCTGAACCCTCTGAGCTTTCAGTCTTGGGGAAGGGGGCAGAGGAAGACAAGCAGGCAAATGTGTGAGGTCCGTGCAATGCTGGGGACGTGCGGTCCTGGCTGGTTGTTGTGGGTAAGACCCCGTCTTTGGTTGCAGGTGCCAGATACCAAACTTACCAGCTGAATTAATCCAAGAGGAACACGTTGGCTTAAGGCATCAACCAGGGGACGAGCAGAGTGGAGACAGCTAGATGGACAGCCACAGCCAGACTTCCAGGTCTCTCCTTGACTCTGTGTCTATTTCTCTTCGCACACCCGGGGACTATTGTCTTCTGCTGTGGTGGCCTGGGAGACACAGCTGTGGAGCTCTGAGATCAAGAGGACATGGTCTCCTGCCTCCCACTCCCATCTGATAAATCCTGGGGAGGCCTGTGGCCGGCTCAGCTGGGTCTCAGGTGCCCTCCTTGGATGTGTTTACTTTGGCCTAGGAGGTCAGGCACTAGATAGGCGGGGAGATCCCAGCGCCACCCCTGTGGGCACAGGGGCTGTGGCCGGAGGGAGAAGAGGGGCTGGCTGACACAAAGAGGTCTCTGCTTAGATCTGGGTCTGCAGCCATGGCCCACCTCTCCACCCTGTCCTGGCGTCTGTGCGCCCTCTGCTCCCATCTCTGCAGCGGCTGCACATGCCCTGCTCTCCAGACCCCTCCTCTAACCGAGCAAACTCCCAGGTGTCCGCTTCTCCATTCTCAGGTCTCCTGGCTCTCACTGCTCCACCCCCACCTACTTCCCTGGGTCTCTGAGCCCACCAGGCTGGGAAAAATCTGAGGAACCCAGGGCAGGGCCTGGTGAGATCCGAGGGCTGGAGTGTGTCTGCAGAGCGGCTCTCTGGAGCACAGCCCGGGGCACCTCGGGTCTAGTGCCTGGCCTGGGACATGTCTCTCTCTTCTCCCCTGCTCGCCATGCTTTGTCCTTCCCAGGTGAAGGAACCAACGTGCACCACAGTTTAAATGCTATACAAAACACCCAGTGGCCAGAAAACTAGTGGAAAAGACAGCAACGGTCTAGGCAGGGGGCTTAGATATATTCCCTTTGTCTGATTACCTTGGAGGTTCTCGGGAGCCTGTCTTGCTAAAGAGGACGGCCGTGTTCATTAGGCCCTGGCGTCCCAGAGCTCTTGAGAGATGAACGGCCTTGAGGATCCAGCTCCTTCTGGATTTATTTCATTGGAAGCAACGTGGAATTCTTGGTCAAAGTTGTGCCTGCCAACTGCCAACCAGGGCTGCCCAGAGATAGGTGGAGGACCCCCCAAGACAGGAAGCTCTCCGAGGCATAAAGGACCGGCGCTCAAGCGAGGGGGTTAACAAAAGTCACCAAGACACGGCAGAAGCAGCCCCTACCCACCACATCCGGCGTGTCCCAGCCTGTCCCGGTGCCTGCTGCTTCCCGCAGGGAGCTCCCGGGCACATGGCAGCTCGCTGTCACGGGCCCTGACTCACCACTCCCACCCGCCCATCTGAGTCATGGGCCTCTGGTTGCCCGGGCCAGGTCCCCGGCCAGGCTTTCTGCACAGCTGGGTAACATTAAGATCTTGGCATCCCTTGAAGCGTGCATCAGATCCTCTGGGCCTTTCTCTTGCTGTTGTTGTTGTCAGATGCTGATGGGAGTTTGGGAAGCAAGTGAGGAAGTGTTTTTCAGGGCCAGGTTGAAACTGGGCTGCAGGGCAGGGTCGGCCTGAGGTGAGGGCCTGCAGGGCATCGGGTCCTCCTCTAAGCGGTGGGCTGTGGGTTGCCGGCTCCAAGCGCTGGGCACATTAATGGGCACCAGCTTCTCCATCTATAGAAGGGGACAGCAGTGGGCCCCACCTCCCAGCCCCGTGGGAGGATGGAGTGAGAGCATACAGGCAAGGGCCTAGAACAGCACAGAGGGGGCTGCTCCCGGGGCCTCAGTGTCCCCAGCTCTGCTCCTTTCTCCACACCCCACCTGTCTCCGCCGTCACCCCCTTCACACTGGCACAATTAGAGGACATCCACGTTCCTCAGTAGACCTCACCAGTTCCTGCCACCTTCTCCAGCCCCTCCTCACCACGGTTTCCTCAATTTTCCTGGCTGTAGAACATTCTAGGCTCTAGCAGTCTAGCACATCCTAAGCTCCACAACAGAGCATACGCACTTCACCAAGCACCCCTCCGTGCTTTGCTACTTCCTTCCTTTCACACCCTTCCCCACCATCTTCTCCTTCGGACTCCTCTTCCTCCTCTGGGGCGGGAAGGTGGCTGGATGAGAGTTTGTACCCCCCTCCCGGGCCTCCTGCCTCCATAACACATGAGAGTGATGTGCCTCAGTTCAAATCACTTCTTCTGAGAAGTGGACTTAGGAGATGTGGGCATGCATCCCAGCTCTGGGCCCACGTCCTGGGTCCCGTGTCCTCTCTCCTCCCTGGCTGTGACCTTCTTGACTGCAGAATCGGGACTCATCTCTGCACCACCGGGACGGGTCTGCAAGGGGCGACCGCGGACATTCTTTGAGAGACTGAAGGACTAACAGAGATGGGGCAGGGGTACCGGAGCAAATTTCCACCCCTTGCCCCCAATTTCTCGCCCAGACAAAATCAGGCCTCAGTTTCCATTTGACGATCTCGGATCTCTGAGAAGACCCAAATCAAGCTCTGCTCAGCCCCCGGGTGAAAACCTCGGGTCATCACAGAACATTGAACATGGCATCCCTGGCCTGCAGGTTGTCATGAAGGGAGATGAGTGAGAGACAGAATGGGGAAGACATCAGGGAAAGTCTTAGTGATGTCTCAGCTGGGAAGACCTTTGGACAGCTCTTCTCTTCAGTCCCATACGGGGAGTACATTTGTGGGAGGGGAGTGGGGTAGGCAGAGACGCGAGGAGGGGTGGGAGGTGCTGATGAACAGCTTCTGAGATTCTTTAAGACTAGCTTTTTTAAAGTTACTCAATGATACCTGAAAGATTAGGTTTCTGGAAATGGGACAGGGTTAGTTCCCTGGAAACTGGACACTAGGTGGCTGATTTGTCCAAGTCAGACAGACATTTCTCCCTAAAAAGTTGCTCAGCCCTTGGGGCTCTGGGAGACTGCTGGAGTCC